>NC_087184.1:15377719-15397719 GCF_035594125.1 Scylla paramamosain
AGAGGAGAGAGAGAGAGAGAGAGAGAGGAGAGAAACATAAGCCCTAACACAAACAAACCGAAGAAGGAAAAATTATTGATGACTTAAACTAACAAACTAACAAACAAACAAACAACAACAACAACAACAACAAACACCCGCAGTTATTTCATCTTCACCTATGTTCTTCTTTCTCTCACACTCCTAATTCCTTATGCCTTTTTTTTTGTTATTTTTCCTCGTTTACTTCATTAACAACACAAACCCAGAGGAGAAATACGAAACAAACCAAGAGACAGACAGACAGACAGACAGACAGACAGACAGACAGACAGACAGACAGACAGATAAATAGATAAATAGATAGACAGATAGATACTTTTACTGACCACAAACAGGAATTACACACACACGTACACACACACTAAAAAACCCATGATATTTCCTTCTCCTTCTTCTTCTTCTTCTTCTTATTATTATTATTATTATTATTATTATTATTATTATTATTATTATTATTATTACGAAGCCAGACATACCGTAAGAGGTAAAGAGAGAGAGAGAGAGAGAGAGAGAGAGAGAGAGAGAGAGAATCAGAAGCCACGCAGATCTCCCCATCAACGCCACGCCAGCCCCGCCAGCTCCGCCCCGTCAACGCCCCGCCAGATCCAGAGGGCGCCTTAGATCACCCGGCACACACGCCCTCGGACACACTTGACCTAACTCAGAAGTGAAGAGAAAGAGGATTGTACACGTGACTGGCTGCCTGCGAGGGGATGAGGTCCTCGGGTGGGGAATGGGGCAGGGGGTAAGTGTGAAGGGGTGGGGAAGGGAGAGAGAGAGAGAAAGAGAGAGAGTTTCAAAGCTAAAGGCCAAAAAAAAGGGTTGACTGACTGACTGACTGACTGACTGACTGACTGACTGACTGACTGACTGACTGATTAATACAAAGACTGACTGACTGACTGACTGACTGACTGACTGACTGGCTGACTTACTTACTGACAGACTAACAGATAAACAAAACAGAGGAAAGGAACAACTGCAGAGAGAGAGAGAGAGAGAGAGAGAGAGAGAGAGAGAGAGAGAGAGAGAGAGAGAGAGAGAGAGAGAGAGAGAGAGAGAGAGAGAGGGGAAAATGCAAAGAGAAAGACGAATAAGGAGAGACTAGAAGGATTAGGTCTGAGAGAGGAAGGGAGGGAAGGGAGGGAAGGAGGGAAAGGAAAGCGGGAGGGAGGGAGGGAGGGAGGGAGGGAGGGAGGAGGAAAAAAGGAATAGAAAGAGAGGAATTATTGGTATGTAAGATTATTAAAATTGCAGATATGCTTAATATGCAGAGAGAGAGAGAGAGAGAGAGAGAGGAGAGAGAGAGAGAGAGAGAGAGAGAGAGAGAGAGAGAGAGAGAGAAAGCGTGAGCAGAAAAACAAATGAAGACAAAAGGGCACATGACAAGCGGTTTACACACACACACACACACACACACACACACACACACACCACACACACACACACACACACACACACACACACACACACATACAAAAAATCACAAAAAATAGACAAAAAACAGAAGCGCAAAGGAAAGGAAAGAAAAAAGAGAAGGAATGAAGGAGGGAGAAAAAAGGAAGGAAGGAAGGAAGGAAGGAAGGAAGGAAGGAAGGAAGGAAGGAAGGTAGGAAGGAAGGAAAAGAAAAAAAGGAGAAAAGAGGGAGAGGACAAGGAGAAGAGTTGATGGGAGGAAAAAATGAAGAGAAACAGGGAGAGATAGTGAAAGAAAGAGAGTGACAGACAAACTAAGATGTCTGACTGAGAGAGAGAGAGAGAGAGAGAGAGAGAGAGAGAGAGAGAGAGAGAGGAGAGAGAGAGAGAGAGAGAGAGAGAGAGGGAGAGAGAGAGAAAATTACTCAATATTCATCTCGAGAACATCCCATATGCGCCTCCAATCTCTCTCTCTCTCTCTCTCTCTCTCTCTCTCTCTCTCTCTCTCTCTCTCTCTCTCTCTCTCTCTCTCTCTCTCTCTCTCTCTCTCTCTCTCTGGGTCACTCAAGGGAAGAGACCCAAGAAATTGCTACTTTGTGATAATCCATCCTCCCCTCTCCCTTCTCCCCTCACTCTCTCTCTCCTTTCCCTTCTCCCCTCACTCTCCCTCCCCTCTCCCTTCCTAATAAGTGCTCAGGTCCTTAGAATTTCCCTCCACGCCCTTAGAAGCTTCCTAGGGCGTGTGGGGAGTGTGAGATGTCCTGGAGGAGGAGGAGGAGGAGGAGGAGGAGGAGGAGGAGGAGGAGGAGGAGGAGGAATGTGAAAGAGGATCCAAAAAACAGGTAAAAAAAATTATGTTTTATATAAATACAGGTGTTTTCATTGTAATTAGCAGGTGACAGATGAAATACATAATAAAACTAGTGAATAAATAAGTAAGATTTAGATACAACAGCAAAACGAAATAGAAAATAAGCGAAAAATTCATCAAAGGAGCTAATTTCAGTATGAACAGGTGAGGAGAAAGGTTGGACAGGTGAGAAATTCAATTAGCAGGTAAGGTTTAGAGATTCTAGTGAAAGGAAGTACAAAAATAAGGTAAAAAAAAAATTGAGGTAGGAGTAAATTGAAGCATTAACAGGTGAGAAAGGTGAGACAGGTAAGGAAATTAATTAATAGGTAAGATTTAAAGGTACCAGCGAAAGGAAGTACAAAAATATGGTAAAAAAAAATTGAAGTAAGGTGTAAATTTAAGCAAGGAACAGGTGAAGAGGAAGGTTAGACAGGTAAGAAAGTCAATTAACAGGCAAGATTTAAAGGCATTAGTGAAGGAAAGGAAGAGATGAAGAAAAGGGTGAGGAAAAGGAATATTATAGGAAGAACAGGTGAAAAAAAAGATTACAGGTTAACAAAACTCAATTAACAGACAGGATTTAAAGGCACAGGTGAAGGAGGATGAAATATTAAAGGTAAAAATTGAGTTACAGGTAAATTTAAATGAAGTACCGGTAAGGGAAAAGGGAGAGAAAGGTTGATACAGGTAAGACACTAGTAAATGAACAGGTAAAGAGTTTAAAGGTACTAGTCAAATAAAGAGTGATAATTAGTACAGGTAATTATAAAATACAAGTAAATTCAAGTCAGATCACATAAATAGCTCGATATAATTATGCAACAATGGATAATAAAGATGAAACAAGAATAAAAAAAAAAAATTATAAAAACTACACAAAAAAGACCAACATACAAAAGGAGAGAAATAAGAAGTGAAGGAAATGAAGGAAGGTGAAAGAAGTAGTAGATTTTTAATTAGAGCAGTAGTGATCAGTAATTCAGGGAGGTAATTAAAGCTTTCCTGCCAGGTTAATTATGACAACCACCCGCCATATTGACAGCCGGGAAGGGGGCAGGGAGGAGGAAGGGAAGGAGGGAGGGAGGGAGAGAAGGGGACGAAAGAAAGGATGAAAGAAGAAATCTGCTTTTGAAGGAATGAAAATAGCCTTTGTATGTGTGTTAAGATTTTCACGTCAAAGGAAGGAAGGAAGGAAGGAAGGAAGGAAGGAAGGAAGGAAGGAAGGAAGGAAGGAAGGAAGGAAGAAAGAACTATTTATTATTTGTTTTCCTAATATCTTTCACATTCCCTTTCTTTTAATTTTTCTCCTACTAAGTTTTCTTCCTCTAAATTCTTCCACTCCCTTATTTTTTTTTTCCAGTAATTTCCCTTTATATTTCTCCTTTATTCTCTTACCTGTTATTTCCCTCTCCAAACATTACATCACACTAATATAATAACTAACATAACAAACAAAAAAAATACCTTCCTTTCCTCTTTTTTTTTGTGTATACCAACCTTGAAAAGACACACACACGCACACACACACACACTCTTACCTCCCAATTCAACGCACCTTCCTCCTCCCAGTCTCCACTCACCTGAAGAGAAAGAAATAAATCAATTAAAAACACAAACACAGCTTTTCACAACATACAGTATACATTTCCTTGACCACCACAGTCAGAAGAGAGCGCAGGTGTACCGAGGAGATGAGGAGGTGAAGGGGGGACAGGTGAGGGGAGGACAGGTGAGAGGGAGCCGGTGATTGAAGGAAGGTAACAGGGTTGCTGGTATGAAGGACGCGGAATAGCGAAGGGGGGACAGATGAGGGAGGAGAGGAGGAATACATGTGAGGGAGATGGAGAAGGAAGGAGTGAAGGAGAGACAGGTAAAGGATGGGAAAAGATTAGTGCTATGAAGGAGAGGAAGAAGGAAGAAGTGAAGGAGGAACGGATGAAGGAAAGAAGGACGAGTGTATGTAAGAGACAGGACAGAAGGGAAAGACTGACGGGTGAAGGAAGGGAGAGAGATGAATGCATGTGAAGGAGAGGGAGGAGGGAGGGAAGGAGGGACTTGTGAAGGGAGACGAGGGATGTACGTATACGAGGAAGAGGGAGAAGAAAAGGAGGGAGATGAATAGGATGTGAGTGCATGTGAAGGACAGGACAACAGCCATTCAGGTGTTATACAAGGGAGAATATGCTGTAGATACAAGCCACTCTGCCTGCCACGCTCCTGAAACTCGTAATATTGTTGCCGATAGCTCACCTGACAACACAGCGAACGATTTACCTGTACACAAACACTTCATCACTTCACACTATAACAAAATCTAATAAGTGTTCACATTCACGCATCACAGCCACACTAATATGTTCTTTCCAATTCACTGTTTCACGTAATGCATCTCGGTCTATAGAAGTGACGTGTTAATCAGCTGTTGTGTCCTGTGACCTGTGGGATGAAAAGAACCATGAAGGCAGCCCTACTTCGCTAGTCTGCATCGCCACTTCCCTGATTTATCCAGCAAACACGTGCAAGTACAAGCAACACATTCCGTGGCGCTCTGAGGTGTCAAGGCGCAGGGGCACAGTGTACTCAGATGTAAACAACAGACTCAAATGGTACGACAGTTACATCACAGGTACACTGGCGGTTACTCACTCCCCCTTGAACTGTCTCCGCTGCTCGCCGCCAGAGTGCAGCACGTGCGCGGCGCATCTAAATAAGCTAGATACCATTCTCTTTTTCACCTGCATAACTACATTAAACTTATTTGACTACTAGTAACATAATAATGGAATGAATAATACTGAGTTAAAAATTAGAGTACTTCGAATTCGCTATGCCAAAAGAGACAAGCATAAATAACAAGACAGTGTAAGGAGTTAGTTAACTTGCATACGTCAGGCAATCACGGAGGGAGACAAGAGGGAGAGGGAGAATAGATGAAGGAAGGAATGCGAAGAAGAAAACTAAAAGGAGGGAATAATTGGAGGAAAAGATGTAATGGAAAAGTGAAAAGTGAAAAGAAATTATGGAAAGGATGAAAAGAAAGAAATTAAGAATGGAATATATGAAAAAGAAACGGCGAACGAAAATAAGGAAGGTGAAAAAGGAAAAATGGGAGAAAGGATGAAAGGAGTAAAGGAAAGAAGATCAGATAAACCGAATGGATAGACAGATAACAGATGATAAGGTAAAAATGGCAATACAGAGAGGACGGTAGATTAAGGAAGCAAGGAAGGAGGATGGGAAGGAAAGAGGGAGAAAAGGAGGAAAGTAAGGAAAGAAGGAAGGAAGGAAGGAAGGAAGGAAGGAAAAAAATGTTAATGGCAAACTTGGAATGTCTTTTGATCCTTATCCGGGGAAAAAGATGAAGGATTGGCGATCATTATATAATAATAATAATAATAATAATAATAATAATAATGATAATAATAATAATAATAATAATAATAATAATAATAAATGATGTAGTTGATTGCTGGTAATGGTAGTAGTAGTAGTAGTAGTAGTAGTAGTAGTAGTAGTAGTAGTAGTAGTAGTGGTGGTGGTGGTGGTGGTGGTGGTGGTGGTTGAAGAAAAAAGCGAAGTAAACAAACAAGGAAAGAAGAAAATTGAGAAGAAAATAATACAAAACCAATGAAGAAGAAGAAGAAGAAGAAGAAGAAGAAGAAGGAGATGATAATGATAATGATGATGATGAAGAAGAACACCAACCACACACACACACACACACACACACACACACACTTTTCTCATAATGGGTCCCAATTTTCTCTCACTTTCTACGTATCTTCCTCATCCAGCCTCTCTCTCTCTCTCTCTCTCTCTCTCTCTCTCTCTCTCTCTCTCTCTCTCTCTCTCTCTCTCTCTCTCTTGTACCATTCCCTTATCTCCCCAACCTACTCAGCTCACCCCAATATTTTCCCCTGACGCCCTCTCCCCCTCTCCCTCTCTCCCCTCTCCCTCTCTCTCCCCTCTCTCCCTCCCTCTCACTCTCCCCTCCCCGTATCTAAATGAGCCTGAAATAAGTTACAGCATTCAGATTAAAAACAGAGAGCCTGGGAGAGGGGAGAGAGGGGAGAGGGGAGAGAGAGAGAGAGAGAGAGAGAGAGAGAGAGAGAGAGAGAGAGAGAGAGAGAGAGAGAGAGAGAGAGAGAGAGAGTGCTGGATGGGTGGGTAGGGGGGTTGAGATAACATACTGTATAGATATAAAGAATTATTTTATTAATTAGTGTATAACAAACATAAAAGGAAGTTTGGCTTTATTCTCTCTCTCTCTCTCTCTCTCTCTCTCTCTCTCTCTCTCTCTCTCTCTCTCTCTCTCTCTCTCTCTCTCTCTCTCTCTCTCTCTCTCTCTCTCTCTCTGTGTGTGTGTGTGTGTGTGTGTGTGTGGCTCTCGATACACGCCTATACACACACACACACACACACACACACACACACAAACCTACATATGTACGTATTTACAAAGACACGTACATGAAAACTTTACTCACACGTACACAACAACAACAACAACAGCACACACACACACACACACACACACACACACACACACACACACACACACACACACACACACATTTATCCCTAAGTGCACAAGAATCACTCGGTTTTATGTGCGTGTGTATGTATGTGCGTGTGTGTGCGTGTGTATGTGTGTGCCTGTGTGCGTGAGCGTGTCGGTAATGGTGGATTATGGGTATATGGACGCCTTGCGCGGCTCTCCAACATTTTATGAGCAAATCACGGTAATTTGGTGAGGGCGTGCGAGGCGGCAGGACGAGCAGAGGGCGGTACTCGGGCGGGGCTCACCTTTGGGTCACCTGCCCGCCGCCTCTCCCTCGCCTCACGGTGGGATTAGAAAAGAACAGAGGAAAGAGTTGGAACATAAGAATGGAGAGTGTTGACAGACAGTGTGTTGGAATAAAGAAAAAAAAATGGGAAGAAAACAAAGAAAGGAATGAAAGGGAATAATGACAAAAAAAGAAAAATAGACCAGATTTTGAGAACCCAAGAGAGAGAGAGAGAGAGAGAGAGAGAGAGAGAGAGAGAGAGAGAGAGAGAGAGAGAGAGAACATGAACTACGAAAACGAAACGCACACATAAAGATAAATAGAAAAAAAAACTGGAAATTACTTAAACACACAAAAACAAAAATAAAATCGACAAGACTTCCACTCCACACAAACGACCTAACCTCCCTTGACCTAACATGACCTGACCTGACGTGACCCTAGCGCGGCGGCAGGCAGGCAGGCAGGCGGGCAGGCAGGCAGGGAGAGAGGGAGGAAGGGAGGCAAAAGAGAGTAGGAAAGAGTAAGAGAATAAAAGAGTAAGAGAAAACAGAAGGAGTTTTGAAAAGCGACTATATTACATTCCGTATTTTTCTTAACATTTATTTAACGAAGGAGGGGGAGAGAAATGCGTAGGTGTGTGTGTGTGTGTGTGTGTGTGTGTGTGTGTGTAAGCATCACCCATCACCTCCCATCACTTCCAGCATCCTTTACACCATTAACCATCACCTTCCAGTCCACTTTAGCCCCTTCCTATCCTTTTCCAGTCTCTCCCAGCGGCCCCCATTCCCTTCCAGATGGCCGCTGATGGGTAACGGGGCCTGGAAGAATGGCTGCGCTGGAATGGCATGGAAGAGAAACGCCTGAAAACTTTACGTGCCCATGTAGTGGCTTGCGGCAGGGTGTGGCAGGGGTGTGGCGGGGGAGGTGAGGTAGGGGTGATGGGACAGAGGTGGTGAGGTAGTGTAGGCATGGGGGGGGTTAAGACTTGGCAGGGTATATGGGTGGACTTGAACAATCACAGTGGCATGGTGGATGGGCAGTGGAGGGCATGGGTAGGGTGGCAGTCGTATGGAGTCGTGTGGAAGGATAAGAGAGGAGGCAAGGCGGCAGAGAAGATAGGATGACAGGGCAGCAGGACAAGCAGGGGCAGTGGGGACAGGAGGCCTGGGAGGATGACTGGGATGTGGCCAAGGGAACAGCAACAGGGTGGGGGCAGGGAGGGGGCAGGGAGGGGACAGGGACGACTAACAAGGCACATACTGATGGTAAGTAGCGACACGGCGTAGCGTGGTGGTACAGTGCAACACTACACGGTACAACACAGGCCAGTACGGTACAGCATGGTACGATACACCACGGTACAACACAGCCCAGTACGGTACAGTAGGGTACAGCACAGCCCAGTACGGTACATCAGGGTACAGCACAGCCCGGCACGGTACAGAACGGTACAACACAGCCCGACACGGTACAGCAGGGCATAACAGAACCCAGCAGGGTACAACACAGCCCAGCGCGGTACAGCAGGGCAAGGTACGGATGAGACTTACCTTTAAGTTATCCTGAGGGGCGTGGTGGGCGCGGCGAGGGCTGGGTGAGGCCGTGCGCCATCAGGAGGTCATGGGTGAGGATGCCCCGGACGGGAGTGCCGCCCCGGGTTGTGAGCGAGGCGTGCCCCGAGCGTTAAGGTCCCCCAGCGCGCGGGGCGGGGCGGGGCACAGCGGCGGGCGTCACGAGGGCACGAGGTAGCGGATCGTCCCGCCTTCGCCACCACTGTGAGATCAACTAGCGGGAAGCAGCAGCGGCGAGGCGTCACCACCCGAGTCACTCACCCCCGCCCCTCCTGCTCGCCCCTCCTGCTCGCCCCTCCTGCTCGCCCAGTCCCTCCTCACCCCAGCGCAGCACCTCCAGCCCCCAGCCCGCCCCCCAACCGCCCCACGCCGCACCGCTACCGCCCACCCTTGCTGTCACTGTGGAAACCATCCTCTCTCTCTCTCTCTCTCTCTCTCTCTCTCTCTCTCTCTCTCTCTCTCTCTCTCTCTCTCTCTCTTCCCCATCACCCCTCCAGCAGGATACACGCCCGTCCCCCGCCGCCCCCCGCGTGCGTGGTGCAGGAGTCGCATGGCCGAGTTTCAACAGGTGGGTCTTACCTGTACCCCTACCGCCTCTCTCTCTCTCTCTCTCTCTCTCTCTCTCTCTCTCTCTCTCTCTCTCTCTCTCTCTCTCTCTCTCTCTCCTACGTACATACATTCCTTACTTCCTTTCTTCCTTCCTCCAAAGCGCATACTAGCAACGCATTTCTCCTCCTCCTCCTCTTCCTCCTCCTCCTCCTCCTCCTCCTCCTCCTCCTCCTCCTCCTCTACTCTCTCTCCCACATACACATACACGCACGCTCACGCACACACGCCCACCTCGCCCCGTCTCTGCTCCCCGCCCACACCGTCACGCCCTCGAGCCCTCGTGACGTCAGGTGCATTGAGGTCAGCATATCATAGCGTCACTAAGCCCCAAGTTATTAAAGTAGAAGGGGCAGTATTGGTCTGTATTGCACTTTGTTGTTCTC
This sequence comes from Scylla paramamosain, assembly GCF_035594125.1. Taxonomy (NCBI): domain Eukaryota; kingdom Metazoa; phylum Arthropoda; class Malacostraca; order Decapoda; family Portunidae; genus Scylla; species Scylla paramamosain. The sequence goes on from NC_087184.1 coordinate 15,387,384, forward strand.
TTCACACCTCCACACCACCACCACCACCATCACCACCACCATCACCATAGTCTCCCTCTCTACAGCCTCGAATACTTCCATAAGCCCCGCCCATTTTCTTCTAGCGCCGCCCACAGCCCAAAACAGCCCTGCCCATCGCTATACACAAACTCGCTCTTAATTTAAGTCTTCCATCCGTTCCTTAACCCTTTGACTGCTATTTGTTACATCTCCCCTTAATCACTTATCATTCTGAGACATTTTTAACTTGTTCTACAGCCACCTCCTATCTTTAAAGTGGGTAGAAATTGCAAAATCTATTCTTTATTTTTAATCCCATTCTTGTAGACGGCTGCAAAGCTTTTATCCATTACTTTTGGTGTTGTTGATTGTCTTATGTCACAGTAAAAGGGTTAAATCGACTAAAAGGGTTAGGATGGAGGTTTTTTTAAGTGCTATAGGAATATAACAAGGGTGACATGAACAAAATCATTAGAGTCAGTAATCAGGGCAAAATAGAAAACGAGATCACGGTAAAGAGAGATTTCAATAACAGAAGGATATTGTGTGATAGAGTGGGTGAATGAAATAGACTCAGTAACCAGACTAAGTGCTGAGTCAACAGGGGGCTTTAAATGAGTAGGCAGAATATGGATGAGGATGACAGACGGATATACGAGTAGGTGATTCATAGAAAAGGGACTGCCAAGTGTAGGCCTACTGGTTTCCTGCTCCCCTGTGTTCTTGTGTTCTTATGTGTTCTAGTTGGCCCTGTAACACCCCGCCCATCTCACCCCCACTCCATTTCACCATTCTAGTAGTTATAATAGTAGTAGTAGTAGTAGTAGTAGTAGTAGTAGTAGTAATAAGAGGAAAAAGAAAAAGAAAACAAAAACAACAACAATAACAACAACAACACGAAAACACTCTCATCCCCCATTCACCCCCCTCCCTGCCCCGCCCCCTGACCACCACCCAACCACCCCTCCCTTCCCTCCCCGCCACCTCACCTGTCCCCGCCTCCCATCCTATCAAGTGGCCAAAAAGCGCAGGTGAGACAGGTAAGGTGGACGGCGAAACCAGGTGTTCTTAGTCCAATTAAGAGATGTCACGCAGGTAACACCCAGCTCTTTATAACAAAAAACATGACGTCTCTCTCTCTCTCTCTCTCTCTCTCTCTCTCTCTCTCTCTCTCTCTCTCTCTCTCTCTCTCTCTCTCTCTCTCTCTCTCTCTCTCTCTCTCTCTCTCTCAAGTGACATCGCAATAATTAGCTACATGCAAGAAAGAGGACGAAGGAGGAGCAAGAGAGGGAAGGAAAGAGGAAGAGGAGGAGGTAAGGAGGACATGGGGAGATGGAAGGAAGAGGAAGAGAAGTGGAGATGAAAGCAAGAGAAGGAGAGATCGAGAAGAGTTCTTGATGGAGAGAGAAAAGATGTCTTGAGGAGAGAGAGAGAGAGAGAGAGAGAGAGAGAGAGAGAGAGAGAGAGAGAGAGAGAGAGAGAGAGAGTCACGTTAACGCCACAAACATGAAAGAAAACGTAAAAAGAAGAAAAGAGAATTAGTTCAAGAATTATAGGAGACGAGAAGAAGAAAAAGAAGAAAGGAAGGAAGGAAAGAATGAAGAAGCGAAGGAAAGGAGGAAGAAAAAGAACAAAAAACGGAAAGAGGGAAGAGGAAAAAAAAAAGGAAAGAAAGAAAGAAAGACGACATAAAAGAAAAAGCGAAAGAAGAAAGGAAAGAAAAAAAAGAAAGGGGAATAAAACAAAAGGGAGAAATATGCGGATGAGTGAAGAAGGGAGACAAGAAAGAGGAGGGAGATAAAGAGGAGAGAAAGGAAGGAAAGAAGAAAAGGATGAAAAGAACGAATGAGAGAAAACTAAGGAAGAAAAAATAAGAGAAAAGAGAAAGCAAAAAAGGAAAAAAGAGAGAAACGAAAGAGAAATGAAAAGAAAACGAAAGAAAAGAAGGAGGGAGAGAGGAAGAAGGTAAGAGAGGTAGAGAAGGAAGGAAGAAAGAAAGGAAGGAAGGAAGGAAGGAAGAAATTAAAGAAAGTAAACAAGGAAGGAAGGAAGGAAAGAAGGAAAAGAAGGAAAGAGAAAGGAGTGAGGGAGGAAAACAAGGAAAAAATTAATAAAGGAAAGAATTAAGGAAATAAACAAGAAAAGAATAAATAAATGAAGGAAAAAAGAAAAAAGAAGGAAGGAAGGAAGGAAGGAAGGAAACAAAAAGGAAAGACTAAATAAATGAAGAAAGAAAGAAAGAAAGAAAGAAAGAGAGAGAAGGAAGAAAACGAAAAAAAAAATTAAGAAAGAAAGGAATGAAGGAAATAAACAAGGAAAGAATAAATAAATGAAGGAAGAAAGAAAGAAAAGAAGGAAGGAAGGAAGGAAGGAAGGAAGGAAGGAAGGAAGAAAGATCTCACTTCTTTTGGCATTTCTAATTTCACTAACAGCTCGAGTTGAAGGAAAGGAGGGAGTGAAGGGGGGAGGGGGAGTACCTGTGTGTGTGTGTGTGTGTGTGTGTGTGTGTGTGTGTGTGTGTGTGTGTGTGTGTAGGGTCAAGGTCGGGAGGTCAAAAGGTCACTTAAAATCGGACGCAGGAGAACCATGTGTGAAAAAATCTCTCTCTCTCTCTCTCTCTCTCTCTCTCTCTCTCTCTCTCTCTCTCTCTCTCTCTCTCTCTCTCTCTCTCTCTCTCTCTCTCTCTTTCTCTGAAGATAACATAAAAAATGAAGTTCAATTAAGTCCATCTTTTTAGTAGGCCTCCTCCTCCTCCTCCTCCTCCTCCTCCTCCTCCTCCTCCTCCTCCTCCTCCTCTTCCTCCTCTTCATCCCTTTACCATATCCTCCGCTTCTTCTTCATCACCTTCTTCATCCTTCTTCTTCTTCTTCTTCTTCTTCTTCTTCTTCTTCTTCTTCTTCGTCTTCTTCTTGTACTCTTTTCTATCTTTCTTTTTCGTTCTTGTTCTTCCTTTTCTTCCTTTTCTTCCTCTTCCTATTTTTCCATTTCCACAGCCTCTTTCTCTTCTTTCTCTTTTAAATTTTCTTACTCTTCCTCTTATTTCTCTTCCATATTTTCTTCCTCTTCTTTCTCTTCTAGATACCTCTCCTCCTCTTCCTCCTCCTCCTCTTTCATCTCCTGTCTCTCCTTCATCCTCTTTCTCCTATTCTTTGATCTCGTCTTCCCCTCCTCCTCGTCCTCCTCGTCCTCCTCCTCCTCCTCCTCTTGCTCCTCCTCCTTCATATACGATTCCTTTTCCTCTTTCTTCTACTCTTCTATAGCATTTTCCTCCCCATGCACCACCACCACCACCACAACCTTCGTTTATTCCTTTATTGAGTATTATATTGAGTATTGCTGATCTCTCCTCCTCCTTCTCCTCTTACCAGTTCAAATACCACGCGCCACCGCCACTAACCAATACTTTCTGTAAGGTGGAGCGAGGAAGCCAAGAATGCAAGGCTGCTGTGATGCTCCAGAATGCCTAACTCAAAAATGCCACGAGTACTGTGTGTTGTGTGAGGTTTGGGTGTTTTCAAGGGTGGTTTTCAGTGTTTTGTAGTGTTTTTGTAGTGTTTTTTTTTTTTTTTTTTTTGTGGTGTTTAAGAGATCCCAACTACTAAATTTCTTCCCCTAGTCACGATACGATAAAAAACTCTTAAATTCCTGTCTAGAATCATCATACTAACGATAACCCAAGAGAAAAACACAACTTTCCAAACCAACACTCCTAAATTATCGTACCTCATCATTATATTACCGATAAAAACAAGGTAAACACAAACTTTCCAGAATCACACACCTAAATTATCGTACCTCATCATAATATTACCGATAAAACAAGATAAACACAAACTTTGCAGACTCACATACCTAAATTATCGTACCTCATCATAATATCACCGATAAAACAAGATAAACACAAACTTTGCACACACACCTAAATTATCGTACCTCATCATAACATTAACAAGAAAACACTAACTTTGCACACCCACACACCTAAATTCCTAAAACTTAATAAAAAAAAAATACTGATAAAAACAAGACAAACACGAATATATATCGCAAACCACAAGTACTTTCATTCAACACTCCCCAGCACTAATACACGAGGACATAAAGGGATAAACGCGCCAGAATAGAGTACCACGTTTTCTGTCACGCGGGGTTAATTAAGGGGTGACTTACCTAAAGCGGGTCGGCAGTGGTGGGGCGGTTCCTAAGGGCTTGGCATTGTGTTGTCTTGTGTTGTGTCTTCTTTGTAAATTATATGAGGTGTGTTGGTGAGTCTGTTCTTAATTTTTTGTTATCTTTTTCTTCGTTATTATGTATATCGTCAATTTTTTCCTCATTTTTTTCTTTTCTTTTCTTCTTCTCCTTCTTCTTCTTCTTCTTCTTCTTCTTCTTATTATTATTATTATTATTATTATTATTCAACCTACTATATTTCCTTTCTTCTTTTCTTCATTCGAATTCTACTTATTCCTCCTCCTCCTTCTCTCCTCCTTCTCTTCTTCCTCCTCCTCCTCCTCCTCTTCCTCCTCCTTTTTCTATCTTTTAATCTTCAACATCTGTAACCTCTCTCTTCTCTTTATTCTTATCCTTCATCCTCCTCCTCCTCCTCCTCCTCCTCCTCCTCCTCCTCCTCCTAACTCAAGACTGACTTACTGAGGGAAAAAAATGAGGTGCAAACGCTGAGAGAGAGAGAGAGAGAGAGAGAGAGAGAGAGAGAGAGAGAGAGAGAGAGAGAGAGAGAGAGAGAGAGAGAGGCCGACCATAAATCTTGGAAGTATTGGTGGGTGAAAAAGCCGATTACACAAAATAGATTCAACCAGTATCAATACGAAAAAAGAACTATCTCTCTCTCTCTCTCTCTCTCTCTCTCTCTCTCTCTCTCTCTCTCTCTCTCTCTCTCTCTCTCTCTCTCTCTCTCTCCTGTACTGTCCCACATCTAGCTGCGTTTAGCCCGGATAACTAAATATAGCAGAGAAAAATTAGATTGATCCTGGTGGTGGTGGTGGTGGTGGTGGTGGTCGTGGTGGTGGTGGTCGTGGTGGTGGTGGTGGTAATAGTTAAGGGGAAGGAGAATAGTTGTGGAATGATGAAATGACTCCTCCTCCTCCTCCTCCTCTTCTTCTTCTTCCTCCTCCTCCTCCTCCTCCTCCTCCTCCTCCTCCTTCTCCTCCTCTTCCTATTCTGTTCTCTTCCACTTCCTCTTCGTCATTTATAATTGTTGACGTTAGTGTGTGTGTGTATGTGTGTGTGTGTGTGTGTGTGTTAAAAGGAGGAAGAGGAAGAGGAAGAGGAAGAGGAGGAGGAGGAGGAGGAGGAGGAGGAGGAGGAGGTGAGTGTAAAGGAATATGATATGTATAGAAGAGATTTGTGGAGGATCTCTCTCTCTCTCTCTCTCTCTCTCTCTCTCTCTCTCTCTCTCTCTCTCTCTCTCTCTCTCTCTCTCTCTCTCTCTCTCTCTCTCTCTCTCTCTCTCTCTCTCTCTCTCTCTCTTTCGGCCTCTTCCTCTGAACTTCCTGATTCTTTTTCCAGGAAGTATTACGTATTCTCTCTCTCTCTCTCTCTCTCTCTCTCTCTCTCTCTCTCTCTCTCTCTCTCTCTCTCTCTCTCTCTCTCTCTCTCTCATCTGTCTGTCTGTAATTAAATTTGTTCAGTCAGCCAGTTAGCCACTCAATCAGTCAACCAGTCACTCAGCCAGTCAGTCAGTCAGTCAGTTATTCAGCCAGTCAGTCATTCATTCATTCAGTCAGTCAGTCAGTCAGTCAGCCAGCCAGTCAGTCAGTCAGTCAGTTATTCAGCCAGTCAGTCATTCATTCATTCATTCAGTCAGTCAGTCAGTCAGTCAGCCAGCCAGCCAGTCAGTCAGTCAGTCAGTTATTCAGCCAGTCAGTCATTCATTCAGTCAGTCAGTCAGTCAGCCAGTCAGCCAGCCAGTCATCCACTCACAACTAACCAACAAGACAGTTAGCCATCCACCCACTCACTCACTCACGCCACCCTCCAATAAAGAGAGGGAATGAGCGGCGTGTTTGCTCTCCTCTCACCTGGCATCACCTCACCTTGACTATCACCTCCCCTCACCTGTGCCCCGCCCACCTGTGCAGTCTATGTATTCTCAGGATAGTGATACAAAAGTGCATGTCAATTAATAGTGTTTGTTATTTTACGTTCAAATTTTGTTTTTAAATGTGAAATAGTTATTATCTATGCTCGAGATGATAGTTTACATATGTGTAGTGGCAATGAGGAGGAAGAGGAGGAGGAGGAAGAGGAAGAAGAGAACATAGAGGAGGAGGAGGAAGAAAACACCAAGAAGGAGGAAGAAGGAAACAAGGATGAGAAGGACGAGGAAGACAAAGAAGACAACAAGGAGAAGGAGGAAGAAGAAAACAAGAAGAAGAAGAAGAAGAAGAAGAAGAAGAAGAAGAAGAAGAAGAAGAAGAAGAAGATAAGTAAGACGGACATCAACAAACCTCCCTTTTCTCCCTTTGCATCTCCACCCATCTCCTTTTCTACCATTCATTACCTCCCTCCTCTCCTCTACCCTCCCTCTGACCATCTCCATCACCCTCTTCCTCATCTCCCTTCCCTTTATCTCTTCCTCCTTCTCTCCCTTCTCTCTCCTACACTTATCAATTTCTTCTCTCCTTCCCCTTTCCCTCCAAAGTGAAGGACCCTTGCTTAGAGGCAGGTATAGGAGGAAAGGGAGGAAAGAGAGGGAAAAAAGGGAGAAGTAGGGATATATTTGCTTCCAGGGGAGTGTGAATAGGGAGAATAATTACAGAATGAGAGAGAGAGAGAGAGAGAGAGAGAGAGAGAGAGAGAGAGAGAGAGAGAGAGAGAGAGAGAGAGTGGTCGTCAAGGTAACACATAACACAAGAACCCAAGACGCTTCTATGATTGGGTGAGACGAGGGGCAGGTGAGAGAGAGAGAGAGAGAGAGAGAGAGAGAGAGAGAGAGAGAGAGAGAGAGAGAGAGAGAGAGAGAGAGAGAGAGAGAGAGAGAGAGAGAGAGAGAATATGAAAGGATGAAATTAAAAAAAACAGACAAAAAACATTAGGTACTCTCTCTCTCTCTCTCTCTCTCTCTCTCTCTCTCTCTCTCTCTCTCTCTCTCTCTCTCTCTCTCTCTCTCTCTCTCTTATTATCCATTTTTCGCTCTCCACTTCCCAAAAATCTTTATCGTTTAGACATTTGCTCAAGTTTCATAAGAGTTGGACGCTTCTCAGAACTGTATACCTTTCCCACTTGTCAATTTCCCCCCCTCTCTCTCTCTCTCTCTCTCTCTCTCTCTCTCTCTCTCTCTCTCTCTCTCTCTCTCTCTCTCTCTCTCTTGGCATATGAAAACAACCTCCTTGACGAGAAATTCACACACACACACACACACACACACACACACACACACACACACACACACACACACACACACACACACAATTCACTTTCGAACCAAAAACGTGGAAACGAAACTCTGTTCAATTTTTCCCTCCACTACTTCTTTTCCTTCTTTTTTTCCCTCTTTTTCCCTCTTCCTCTTTTGTTATTGAAGTTTGGAAATGCTTGTCTGTAATGAAAGAAGGGACGGAGAGAGAGAGAGAGAGAGAGAGAGAGAGAGAGAGAGAGAGAGAGAGAGAGAGAGAGAGAGAGAGAGAGAGAGAGAGAATAGGAGGAAGAAAAGGAGGAGGAAGAGGAGGAGGAGGAGGGAGTAATGATAAGTAGCTAATAATAATAATAATAATAATAATAATAATAATAATAGTGTGTGTGTGTGTGTGTGTGTGTGTGTGTGTGTGTGTGTGTGTGTGTGTGTGTGTGTGTGTGTATGTGTGTGTGTGTGTGTGTGTGTGTGTGCATTAGCTGCACCTCACCAAAATTTCCTCTCTCTCTCTCTCTCTCTCTCTCTCTCTCTCTCTCTCTCTCTCTCTCTCTCTCTCTCTCTCTCTCTCTCTCTCTCTCTGCTGTGAACCTTGAACCGTTTCCTCCTCCTCCTCCTCCTCCTCCTCCTCCTCCTTCTCCTCGTCCTCCTTCCCGAACCTTCAGTATGAGAAGAGGAGGTTCGGAGAGGCGGAAAGACGGGAGGAGGAGGAGGAGGAGGAGGGGGAGGAGGAGGAGGAGGAGGTGCGCGAGGATGTCAACGAGAGGAGGAAGAGGGAAAATGAGGAGAAGACTAGGAGAAAATGAGGAAAGGAGGGAGGGATGGAGGGAGGGAGGGAGGGAGGGAGGGAGGGAGGGAGGGAGGGAGGGTACATCTCTTCATACAGTTCGATATGCTGACAGGAGGAGGGCATAGCATTCTCTCCCTTCCCTCCCTCCTTCCCTCCATTCCCTCCCTCCATTCCTTATCCAATTTTCTCCCTTCCCTCCCTCCCTCCCTCCATTCCTTACCTAGTTCGCTTTTCTCAGTTACCCCTATTCCCACTTTATCTCCCCATTACTTCTCTCCCTTCATTCCTTACCCATTTCTGTTCCCTCCCTCTCTCCCTCCCTCCCTCCCTCCCTTCATCTCCCACCACCTTTACTTTTCTCAGTTCCCTCCATCCCATCCTTTCATTCCTTCCCATTTCTCTCCATTCCTACTCTCCCTCCTTCCCTCTCGCCACGCCACCCTTACTTCCCTCCCAACAGTTTCCTCCAATCCAGCCATCCTTGGTTTCCTCCATTCCTTCTCTCCCTCCCTCCCTCCTTCCCTCCCTTGCGTTGGTTAAACACCTTCCCAGCGATCAATATTTCCTTGATCACTGAGCAAGGCACCACCACCATCACCACCACCACCACCACCACCACCACCACAGGGTACCAGTTGTAAGTACGATCTACGTGAGCAAAACTAGCAACATTCTTCTCTTACTTTTACTGTCTAATAATGTCCTCGTTTATATTCTGTTCTCTGTTCGCAGGTCGAGTGTGTGTGTGTGTGTGTGTGTGTGTGTGTGTGTGTGTGTGTGTGTGACAGTGTTCTGGGGTGTTTGGTTGCAAGTAGCAGTGTGTTTTGGAGTGTAAATGTGTGTGGCAGTGTTTACGATCCGTTTGTGTGTGTGTAGCAGTTTTTTTTTTTTTTTTTGTATTTTCTTTGGTGTGTTTGGGTGTATGCATCAGTTGTTGTTGTTGTTGTTGTTGTTGTTGTTGTTGTTGTTGTGAGGTGTTTTGGGGCGTTTAGATTCTGTAATGTTCCGTCAGATACATAAAAAAAAACCCTTGAAATTCTAGTTAGGTTCTCTGGTTCTGTAAAGTTTCGTCAGATGAGAAGACTCGAAAGAAAAAGAAAAAAAAAAAAGCACATCGGAAAATCTATTACTCTTGATCTAATTTTTATTATTAATGTTATAACCAGCAATGCAAGAGTTAACCAGTATTCTCAATCTTTCATTCCTCGCACTGGCAGACTCCGGAGCTCCCTGTCTGGCCCGCTTCTCTGATTTCTCCTGCCTTTGAATTTAACTGGTTCAAAAGGAAGGTTTCAAGACACTGCCCAAATTGTAGATGTGTGTTTTTTTTTTTTTAAGGTACTCTACAGGAACTAACACCTTCACTGGGCCTTTTTATGTTTGTTTGTTTATTTGTTTGTTTATTTGTTTGTTTGTTTGTTTGTTTGTAGCCCTAAGCCAGTGCCACTCTTACGTGAAAAAAAAAGTCTTCATTCATTATTCACTGGCAGCGTTCACAGATATTAAAAACAAGCAAACAAACAAACAAACAAACACGCATACATTTTTCCCTATACATGAACAACGAAGGAAAATGAAAAATGACACAAAAAGAAAAGAAAAAAAAAACAAAGGAAAATAAAAAGCTATACTTAAAGGTACACACACACAAACAAAACAAAAAAACCCCTCATTATTCACTACCAACCTTCACAGATAAAAAAACAAACAAACAAACAAACAAACAAACATACACAAACCTTATACACCAACAACGAAGAAAACAAAGACAACAAATAAAAACAAACAAACAAAACAGGAAAAAAAGGAAGACAAAACACTGTAGTTAAAGGTAATGATCTGATATGAAAACCGAGGAATGACTGAGTGAGTGAGTGAGTGAGTGAGTGAGTGAATGAAAGACTGGAATCTAAATGCAGAATGAATGGGGTGAATGAAGCTGGCGGCCGCTGCTCTGAGGCCCAAACAATATACTGCACACTGCATTTCTCATCTCACTGCTTTTATTTTTCATTTTGCATCCCCCAGTGTACAGAGAGAGAGAGAGAGAGAGAGAGAGAGAGACAGAGAGAGAGAGAGATTCATAACCAATACCCCTACACAAAGGAATACAAAGGAAGTATAAAAATGTAAATATTATTCATTGTATCTCTTATCGAAACCTTTATTATTATTTT
>NC_087184.1:15402719-15422719 GCF_035594125.1 Scylla paramamosain
ATATATATATATATATATATATATATATATATATATATATATATATATATATATATATATATAGATAGATAGATAGATAGATAGATAGTCTATTTCTAATTCTTATCTTTCCTGTCTGTTTATTCTTATGTTATCTTCTCTTCTATTTCTAATTCTTATATTTCTTGTTTATTTATTTGTATATTGTCTTATTGTCACAAGTGTAATTTGGGTTCTATATTTTCTTTTCTTTATTTGTAATTCCTATCTTTCATACACCTCTCTCTCTCCTTTCATTTGTATTTCCTATCTTTCAAGTAGTTCCTTCTCTTGTGTCTATTTGTAACTTCTATTTTTCGGTATGGATCCTTCTCTTCTCTTCCTATTTGTCCCAGTCTCTTCTCCTTTCCCACTTCCTCTTTTTTTGTGCGTGTTCTTCTTATCCTTCAACTAGATCCTTCTCTTCTGTTTGTAATTCCTATCTTTCATATAGATCCTAATTCTTCTCTTTCTCTCTCTCTTCTCCTTTTCCACTTCCTACCCCTTTCTTTTTATGTGCACTTCCCATCTTTCATACGTATCCCTGTTCTCTCTGTGGGGATGGCAACACAGCATTGCCATGAGGATCCCCTTGGCCAGATGGAGCAATAATGTTCACTACCAATTACCAGACAGGATAATTTCAGCTCCAATAACCATGTTTGAATCTAAAGCACCACATATAAAGGGTTATGAGCAATGCAAGGATAGCACACAGGTATTGCAGGTGGGGGCAGGGCAAGACACCTTTCTCATTTCCACACTAACATAATAGGACCGAATTTTGTGATCCATTGAACTTTCCCTATTTTTTGGCTGTATATTTTTTTGGTAGTTTTTATTTTTCCTAATGACATATATAGATTATGAGCAATGCAAGGCTGGCACAACACGACAAGAGACTTTTCTCATTTTCCTGCTATCCAATAATGAGCTGGCAACACACAGCAAACAGGCAGGCTGCCTCTCCTCAGGGACATGGTGTGGCAAGTGGCAAGCTTGACAGGAAACACAAATTAAACAAATATTAAACAATATATTTTAAAAATCATTTCACATAAAAAATTGCACTTTCTGAGAAGAGCTTAATATACACAATACACCGAATGCCTTTACGGTATATATATATATAAACAGTTTTGTGTTGGTTGTCACCGGGCCCTGGCTGGCGGCCCCCTCACAGCCCTGAACGCCTGGTGCGTGGTCAGGGAGGCAGGCTGAGGGCCTGCCTGCTGTGGGGCCAGACGGGCCAAGCAGCAGGGCATGAAGCAAGGTTTTGTACAGGATTCAAGCGGCAGCTGTCTCATCTACTTAAGTTTGGGGAGGGAGGGGTGACATCCTCGCTGCAGGGTGAAGAGGGCGATGCAGGGCAGAGCTGGGAGGTAGGGTGGCCCACCTGGGGTGTCAGCACAGCAGGGCACGCAGGCGGGGAGTCCCAGCCGCCCCTGCCAGGGTTTAAATGCTGCCGAGACGTGTGATGCCGCCTGGCACTGCTGCTGCTGCTGCTGGTGTCTTGACGTCTACATGTTGGTGCCTAGAGTGGTGCCAAAATATTACCAAGTTTGTGACCCTGTGGTTGTATTCCAGATTGAGCAAATTTTATGGATTTGGTTGAGTGGGAATCACGGGATATGCTTTGTCCTTAATCCTAAGAATCACCAAAATCAGCAAAACTCACTGGAAAGTGGAAACTAATTTTCCCACGCCATTCTTCACACTGGCACTCGCAGACAGCAGCCCTTGGTAAATAAAAAATAACATTGTTGATGCTCGGTATCTGGGATGCTATTGGCCCCTGAATAAATAGCAGGTTAAAGCTGGTGCGCTGGACCTACAAAAGCCAGTGTTTACATTAACGTAAAAAAGTAATAAAAAAGAGGTCTATAAATACATACTTGTACAAGACCCACCATTGCCCAGCCTTATTATGCACCTTCCCTGTCCATCACCTTCACAGAGACCAGTCACACACACTACAAGTCTCTCCACCACATAGCTCCCTTCCTGCTCTCTCCCTTGCAGCACTGGGAGGGTCTGCGCCGGGTTAGTTGTGTGCCTCACCGGGGCTGGCACAGGGCCGTCGCCGGGCCAGCTGACCACCCTAGGGGCCTCGCTGGCCCGGCCTAGTGTGGGCGTGTTTATCTCACTGAGAGAAGCCTGGGGTGCTGCACTAGGCCGACACCGTCTCCACCATGGACTTCTTGACTATTTCGCCCAAGTTCTCGGCCGCTTCGCTGGGCTCCTCACCACCTGCCGCGATCCCCGAGTCTGCACTGGAGGAACTCAGCAGGCTGGCGTCAAAGCCCCGGTGGGCCGTGCTGGCCGCGGTGTGGGCCGGTAGGCAAGACTCTGGCCGGCCAATGTCCTCAGCGGCCAGGGCCGTGGGGGAGGCAGGCACGTCCATCTCGTAGCCATCCTCCACTCTGGTAGAACAGTCAGCGGTGGCAGCAGCGGCAGCCTGCACAGGATACTCGGCGCACGGCTTGCCTGGCATCGGTATGGATGGAGCGACCAGGTACCTGGTGGACTTGTCTGCAGAGGCAGGAGATGGGGATGAGACAGCCTCAAAGGTGGGCTGGAAGTCAGCACAGTCACTCACACCACCCTTGAACAGGCTCTGGGCCGAGGCGCCAGGGTCAGGGTATTGGCCAAACACGGCTGCTGGGGCCGCCCCGTCGTGCACCCCGGCCATGCAGAAGGTGTTCTGGGTGTAGGAGCAGCTGACAGGGGCAGAAGGGACAGCAGGGGGAGGAACAGCACCAGAGTAGGGGAAGGAGGTGGACACGAGGCTAGAGGAGTTGGTGAACTTGGAGAGGGAGTTGTAAGCATCAGGAGTGCCCTGTGGGGGGGGAACTTGAGGCTGCACCTGTGGGGCCACCACCTGGGGGGCCACTACCTGTGGGGCCACCACCTGAGGGGCCACCACACTAGAGGAGGGGAAATTGTGGCACGACCCATATGGGGCTGATGGGTCAAAGGGAGAACCCAGTCCAGCAAAGACAGAGCATGTCCCAGAGTTGTAGTCCCCTACAGTGTCTGCAAGAAGAGGAAGTCTCTATTAACTACAGTACATGCCAGACCAGTCTACTAGTGAGGCTAGGTGAGAATGCAAGACTCATTCAAGGAATATCAATACACACTATACATACTGTGCAGTGCACCAAGACAGCATCAGGACAATTACATTTCTTCTCAATACCAAGAAAAAATATTCTCCACAGTCACCAATAAACCCATGTACATACTAGCAGACAGACAGACAGACAGACAGACAGGCACAGGGAAGGGCAGTGAGTCAGGGAGAAACCTTCAAGAAATGAAGCACATACAAGCCACCCACCACACACCACTACACCTTCCAGTCTGTACCATGCACACTCAACCAAGCCTTCCCTCACACTCCACTCACTTCACACAGCAGACCATGACATGACATGACACTGTGATCCAGACCATGACATGACATGACAGTGTGATCCTGGCCCATGAACTTGATTCAGGAGTATCTAGCAAGAAGGCAGCTAGTGCAATACACTGTGTGGACAGACTACACTAAAGGCTAAGCAAAGTTACTATCACTGAACCAGAAAAATTAACCAAGAATATAAGGAAGGTAATATCTACCAAGAAATCTAGTAAAAGAACCAGCCTCAGTCTAAAACCTAAAGATATGCAGATTAGCAATGAGGGAAGAATGCTCCATTAGGAGAGAAGTGCATGAGGCAGGCAGTGCATGATGGCCCCACAGCACAGCAATACCTGCTCCTCCATACCACACCACACCACCAGTCTCCTTGCCTTGCCAACACCCAACATTTCACACTTTAAATGTTAGACTCAAACCAAGCAACACTTCCAACAGGTCATGGTAATGAAACACACACTGACAAATTTATACACAGCAGAATCTTTCACTTCATACATTAAACTCAGACTCAAACAAAGCAACATTTCATTCCGTGGTAATGAAACACACGTGATTATTATAGTTATTATGGTGAAGGTGACAGTGACTCGGACAGAGAGGGCATAGTACTCACCATGCTGGATGTACACTGAGGCAGGGGCGGCTGGACTCAGCATCTGACGGGACTCAAAGTGTGGATAGAGAGGCGTGCTCATCGCTCCCACACACGACGACATCTGGAAGGACAGTGATTCAGATGCTACTCGCTGTAATGAACTTGCATTCATTAAGGAAAGCCAACACTGAGGAGAACACTGCCCACAATGAAGTTTACATACTGAATTGTTTTAAAGAGTCAAGTATTCAAGTTTGTACTCAAATTATTGTGTACTTCATTCAGTCTACACCTACAATATTTATTCTTTTTTTTTTTTTGCAGTTAATGTTATCTTACTCTTACGGCTCTATGTTCTCTGTCACCACTTCACACATAGTCAGTTCTACCTCCACTCCTCTGGGCAAAATGATAAAAAATTTCCTTTGGTTATTTTATTAAGCCATGATGAGCTAACTAATATAAAGCAAGCCTCTCTGCGGCCGCCCGTCACAGCGCCACACAGGGCCGAGTGCCTCCAGCCTCACAGCCCGGGCCGCCCTCTCCACCACACACACTCCAACAAACACTCGTGACAGTTTCCTCAGTTCAGGCTTTATAGAAATTATAGAGGAAGACATGTATAAAAGTTACTGTATATAAACTGAGTAAATATCCAATTTGTCAGTAATGAAATAAAAGTGTTATCTAATGCTGGTTTGCAGATAAGTGTAGAAAATAAACATATATTACTAAAAACTATTTCCACTACATAAATGCATAATTTGTCATGACAGGGTGTAAATGGGTATATATCTTTGAACTTAAATTACATAAAAATATATGTATGAATTGCACTTACAACATTTTATGGTCATAGATGCTTCATTGCACAATCATCACTCTAAAAACTGCATTAACAAGAAAATATAATTCATGGTTCTCATATACAGTGGTTTGTCAACATGAGTACACGCCAGCTGGTGCCCCCCCACCCACCCAGCACTGCCAACCCTTCCCTCCCAGCACTGGCCTGCCTGCACAGTGCCGCAGTGGATCAAGGTGCCTCACACTGGCTGCCTCTGTCACTACAGTGGTGCTCACACTCAGTAAGGCTACAGACTTATCACTCAAACTTCCCACAGGCTAAAACACTACCTGTAACAACTTGGGTTAACAGTAACTCTCAGAAAAATAATCTCTACAGAACATTACAGGTATGCTAATGGAAAACTTTCTTTAGGAAATTTCAGGTACTTTGATTTGTCAATTTTTTTTATGGATTTCAAAACAGAAAGGCTCCAATTGATATATGTATACATTTTACAATCAATGTGTGTGTGTGTGTGTGTGTGTGTGTGTGTGTGTGTGTGTGTGTGTGTGTGTGTGTGTGTGTAGAGCCTTACTACAAAGAAACAAGACATGGCCCATAACAAACCACGAAAGATGGTTAACAGATAAGGCATAAATTTATATAAGCCAAAACTCAGCAGTCAAATCAGAACAACGGAGATCAGCACCATGAAGTGCCGTCCCTCTATGCCGAATACAGGCAGACACAGGTGCCTCATTACACCACTCCCTCAGCTTGACAGTCTGCTCCACCTCACACAGGGATTGTACTTAACAGGATTTGTAGCATCACTGAGCACATTTCAGATAAGACATGTGAGTGTGCTCTGTTAGAAGCATCAAAAAGGAAATAAAAAAGTTGGTTTATAAGACAAGTAACTACTCCCTGTCAGAATCATCAAAAAATATATATGAAATGGTTTAAAAATCTTGCAGGTATGAATGATTATGACTAATTAACTGGACGATGACACCATGACAGTGAGGCTGTATGGCATGGGCAAATTACGGGTTTAACAAGGCCTGGGCACCTGACAACCACCACCCAACACTCCCTGCAGCCATTACAGCATACATCAGTACAGCATAAGACCTTCATTCATGGACTTAGATTAATAAGACAATCTGAAGCGCCATCCCTGAAGCTTCACATTGTGTCATTGTAACATAAAAGGAAGCTCAGTGTGAAAACTTGGTGAAGACCCCTCTGCCCTCACTACAGTCACACCAGTGAATATTATCTACTTTTTGGCCAAGCAGTATAAACTTTTCACTGCTATTTGACATTTTCCTCGATCACCAACCACTCTAAGACGTATTTTCTTGTTCTGCAGCCACCTCCCAACATTGTTTAATCTAGAAATTGCAAAATCTATTCTTTTCAATCCCCTTCTCTCTTGCAGATGCTTATAAGAATTCTACACATTACTATTAGTGCTGTGAATTATTGCATACAGCAGTGAGAGGGATAAACAAGGCCTCATCTATGAAAAGTGTCGAGATTTAAGAGCAACAAGCTCCACATGAATTAAGGTGGCCCTGTACCAAAATAACTATCATGCTGCTCTTCCATATAACCCCTCTAATGTAAATAAACACACCACATTCTCAAACTCAGACAAATCTTTCATTTACCTCAACCACTGCATCTTTCACCTCAACTCAAACCTCAAAAACAAATGGCAACTTTCCCCAGCTTAACAAGTGACCCAAAACTCTCTCGTGGCAAGGTTCCTGAGCAATGAAACAGGAAAAATAAAGAAATAACCAGCACACATTACAACAATCACACACCAGAAGGCTATTGCACTGAGTAACAACACAGCCCAGCCAGTAAACACTAGATATATCTCATCTGGACAAACACTACATGATGCAAGGTGGTGTGAGCAACCTGCCTCCCTCCTGGTGCATCACACTTCTGTACTCCCTGCACTCCCTGCCACAGACTCTGCCCTGGTGATCCTGCTAAGGACAAGTGAACATTGCAATACTGTCTGTCACTGAAAGCCACTCTTGTTCTCTGATTGGTTCACACGTTCCTTGTTTTGAAATGTAGCGTTACAAAAATATTAAAGTTGTGGCCAATATGCCTTTCTCTTGCTTTAAAATATGTAACAAGTAGGTAGTAGGTAATGTCACGAGAAAACAGCATGCTAGAAATCTGAGGCCACGTGACACTATAGGTGATAGTGTGTAGGAAGACGTGTTGAGTGTACTAAAAGTTGTTATCTGAGCATTATAAGGCAGTTAGATTAGGTGAAAGATACTGATCTCTTGTAGGAAGAACATGAGGTTGGGAAAGGAGAAATGAGTGACAAAATGGCTATACTCCCACCAAAACTCCAGTAAGATACATGATTACAAAGATACAAATCAGGTATCTTACTAATAAAGGTTTCGGTTAGAGATATAATGTCAATTTGCTGCACATTTCAAAACAGGAGAAATATATCGGCCAATCAAGAGCATCACCCAGTCACTGTGTTGCCACATTCACAAGTCCCCAAGAGCCAGAATTACCAAACAAAGTCAGTAACAGCAAACATACAGCATCATTTACCCTATAGAACTATACTATTCAGTCAAGCTATATTATATAATCTTGTCTATCTTGTATCACAGTGGTGGGGATGACAACAGCAGCAGGGCACATCCTGTGTACCACCACTGCCCTGCCTGTGGTTGATCAAGGATGAAGGACCATAACAAAGTGAATCAAGCTAACAGTTGATGAAGCCACTGGGGTTTAAAGCTACATATCACTGACACAAGCAGCCCAATCAAATCCCAACATGTTACAGCTAAATAAAGCTTCTCTGTCTTTTAAAAAAAAAGTTTTTTTTCTAACACTTTCAAGATGTGTTAGAAATGTACAAATACAATTTTTCATGTAGAATCAGAAACATAAAAGACTTAAATTCAGACTACCACAAACGGAAGTCAATATTTTAAATAGCTCTCTCTCATCAATCTGAGAGCTACACATATCACATTAACTGATAAGGGAGCACTTCAGTTATCTAAGCACTAATTTTAAACAAAATTGCGTGTCTTGGTGATGGAAACAATATCAACATTATGAGTGTGTTATGTAAACATATTAAACATTGCAAAACTTAACAGATTTTGTCTGGTATTGATGAGTACATGGTGTTTTGAGGCAGCCTAAAATATCTCATATGAATAAACAGTAACAACTTCAATATGAGCACCCCAGCACTGCCAATCACATATTCAATCTTTGGTGAACATCCACAGTCTTTTACTCTTCCATATTCAAGATGTTAGGAACAAATGCACCAATAATTTAACTAACAGACTATATATCACAACTTTCCTACTCTATAAGGTAATCTGACAGGTAATTCAACAAACAATACCACATTCCTCACACAGTCACTCACAGTCTCACCACTTGCCTACCTCGCCTGTTCCTACTTCATTACCAGCACAGGTTGATTACTGCAACAGCTTCCTCCATATCTAAACAAACAGGCTTTCTCAAATTAACAAAATTATCCTCTCATTTTCATTCAGCCAACCACACACACCTCGCCTGTCCTTACTTCATTATCAGTACAAGTTAATTACTGCATTAGTTTCCTTCACGTCTAACCCAAATGACTATTAAAAAGGAATAAATCTGCACTCAATTTTATTCAGCCAAGCACACATACTTCCCATGTCCTCACTGGCCTTAATCCTCAGAAGGCTTATGGACCTGATGGGTTCCCTGCCACTGTTCTCTGAAACTGTGCCTCCGTGCGTGCACCTTGCCTAGTCAAATTCTTTTAACTCTGTCTGTCAACATCTACCTTTCTTTCTTATTGGAAGTTTGCCTACATTCAGCCTGTTCCTAAAAAGGGTGACCATTCTAATCCCTCATATTACCACCCTATTGCTTTAATTTCCTCGTTATCTAAAGTTTTTAATCTATCCTCAACAGAAAGATTCTTAAACATCTATCACTTCACAATCTTCTATTTGATTGCCAGTATGGTTTCTATCGAGGCCACTCTACTTGTGATCTTCTGGCTTTCCTTAAAGAATCTTGGTCATCCTCTTTTAGAGATTTTAATAAAACTTTTGCTATTGTCTTAGACATACCAAAAGCTTTTGATAGAGTCTGGCACAAAGCTTTAATTTCCAAACTACCCTCCAACAACTTCTATCCTTCTCTCTGTAACTTCATCTCAAGTTTCCTCTCTGACTTCTATTTCTGCTGTGGTAGATGGTCACTGTTCTTCTCTTAAATCTGTTAACAGGTGTTCCTCAAGGTTCTGTCTTGTCATTCACTCACTTGCTATTATTCATCAATGATCTAAACCAAACTTCTTGTCCTATCCACTCCTACGCTGATGATACTACCCTGCACTTTTCCACATTTTTTCATCGACATCCAACCCTTCAGAAAGTAAACTTCATGCAGGGAACCCACTGAATGCCTGATTTCTGATATCTCTAAAATTTCTGATTGGGGCAGAGCAAATTTAGTATTGTTCAATGCCTTAAAATTTAATTTCTCCATCTATCAACTCAACACAACCTTCCAGAAAACTATCCCCCCCTTCTTCAATGACACTCAACTGTCCCTCTCTTCTACACCAAACATCCTTGTTCTATCCTTTACATATAATCTAAACTGAAAACTTCACATCTCATCTCTAGCTAAAACAGCTTCTATGAAGGTAGGCATTCTGAGTCATCTCTGCCAGTTTTTCTCACCATCCCAAATGCTAACTTTGTAAAAGAGCCTTATCTACCTCTGTATGGAGTATGCTTCACATATATGGGGGTTCCACTGGCATTGTTCTTTTAGACAGGATGAAATCAAAAGCTTTTCATCTTATCAACTCCTCTCCTCTAACTGACTGTCTTCAGCCTCTTTCTCATCACTGCAATGTTGCATCTCTTGCTATCTTCTACCACTATATTCATGCTAACTGCTCTTCTGATCTTGTTAACTGCATGCCTCCCCTCCTCCCATAGCCTCACTGCACAAGACTTTCTTCTTTCTCTCATCCTATTCTGTCCACCTATTTATTGCAAGAGTTAACCAGTATTCTCAATCATTCATCTCTTTCTCTGGTAAACTCTGGAACTCCCTGCCTGAATCTGTATTTCCACTTTCCTATGACTTGAACTCTTTCAAGAAGGAGGTTTCAAGACACTTATCCTGTAATTTTTTACTACTGCTTTTGATTCTGTTTGGGGACTGGCACCTCAGTGGGCCTCTTTTTTTTATTACAGTTTTGTTACTGGCCTCACATCTCTCTCCTTGGGTCTGTGTCAGTTGTGTACCACTGACAAGCTCCTACCAATAACACACTAAGTACTGATGTGTTGCTATCAATTCTTCTCACTGCTCCTTTATTTCAAGCTGCACAACAGGTAAATGTTGACTCTTCCTTATTGAACTAGTAAAGTAAAGGTTATGTTAATCCTTCCATGACTTGCTAATAATTTAGAGGGTAGAAAGAACATTAATGTCACACCACTTCTACCATGACTGTTGCCGATAGCTTGGAGAGTAAAAAGGACAATATCCATTCATGTTATGCTTGTGGCTTGTAAACATAAATGCAATCACTAACTAAATAATAAGCCATACATATTTCTTCTTCCTCAGCAGTAATTCACACTGTACCATTAGTAAGTCACCTGGGAAGCTACAGTCACTAAATATAAGACTAAATGAGTAAGTAAACGGGTGAATTAATAACATCACACAAATTAAATGCAAGGAATAACTTAAGGTACTACAGTAAAAAGCTACACAAATAAAAGCTAATAACTTGTTTTTGGTTCCTTATATAACCATTGTATAGAACAGCTGATATGTCTCACACACACACACACACACACACACACACACCTCTCCCTTTAATGTACCAGTGATGTAACTGTTAAATAATTTAAAAAAGTAATTCTCTCTCTCTTCTCATCAAACTATTTATATATATATATATATAATGTCATCAAACCACAATAATTATCTTTTCAGCACCTCTACACATACAAGTATCACATCCCAATACTCCCATATAAATCCAAATACTTGGGTTTATAACGACTACAAATATCAATATAAATACCCTTAATGTACTATTCCACTGTATTCCCACATGAACACTAAATAGAGACACTCCACACCTCACACACTTGTTAGTTTATGGATGAACACACAGGCTACTGAACTTTATAATTATCTGCTGATTGTACAAACTGTTGTTACATTCACTAGTCTGTCTCCAGCATTCCAACTGTCTCCGCTTCACTTCAATGCTAGTTTATGATTAACAAACAGGATGCCAAATTTTATAATTTTCTCTTGACTGTAAGTAGCATTACCTACATTCATGAGTTTGTCTCCAGCATTCCAACTCTTATTCTCTTAGTGCTAGTAGGAGGATTAACAAAGGGGATGTTGAACAAACTTTAGCTCAACTTTAGAATCTTCTGGTGACAGTAAAAGCTATTATCCACATTTACAAGTTTGTCTCCACCATTCCAACTCTTATTCTCTTCATCTTAGTGCTAGTAGGTTGATTAACAAAAAAGGATGCTTAACTTTAGAATTTTGTGGTGACTGTAAAAACTATTATCTACATTTACAAGTTTGTCTCCAGCATTCAGATTCTTATTCTCTTCATCTACCTTCCAGATTCAAAATGTTAGGGTAATTTGGTGGCTTTGCCTGGTAGTGTTTCCGGTGGAATCATTTCATTACAATCTCTCACCTTCATTGTAATTTTAAAAGAGATTATTGCCACAACATACATTACTCAATAAACACAGTGAAACATCATAAACATTTTGTACTGAAGAAAGTCCGAAGGTAAAAGTGGTAAATTGCTCTTGGTCAATTGCCATCTCCACACAAGTTCAAGTGTCAATGAATTAGTACCACAAAACACACCCGTGATCAACAAAGTAATTCCCTGAACATGATACAATAAAGTGTGAACAAAACTGCATCACAAAGTTTGGTTCAGTCAGAGTTTCCAGCACACACAAGTCAGTACAGGGTGGTCACCCTCAGTACAGGTGGGCAGGATGCGGTGAGTGTAATGCATCAGGGAGCCTCAGGACCAAACTCATCAAAACATTCCTAACAAGAGGGTGGCAATGAAATGAAAACCAAGGCCTTGGCACCACAACAGGCTGTGGCACCAGAGTGTGGCGGGCGTGGCACCGGTGTTCCCCGCCACACTAGCACACTATGCATCTACTGAACATCCCCGGGGGGTCGGGGGAATAGTTTACCTCAACAGAAGAGTTGAACTTGGAGACGTCGGTGACGGCCAGCGACCCCGCCGCTGCCGCCTCCCTGCCGCCCTCGAAGAAGGGAAGGTTGCCGCTGCCCAGCCCGCCGCCGCCACCACCATTGAAGCCGTTGGTGGGCACAGAGGATGAGGCGAGCCACTTGGCCCGCTGCTGCTGCTGCTGCTGCTGGTGTTGCTGTTGTTGCTGCCACTCCTGCTGCTGTTGTTGCTGCTGATGGTGCTCCTGCTGGGTGTGCTGCTGCTGTTGCTGCTGCTGCTGCTGTTGCTGCTGCTGCTGCTGCTGCTGCTGTTGTTGCTGCTGCTGCTGGGACTGCCGCTTCTCTATCTCCAGCCTCATCAGCGTGTGGATGAAGTGTGTCCGCACACGGATGGGATTGAACTCTATCCGGCCATACGTGTTGCCACACCCCTCACGGGAACACCCACAAGGGAAGTTGTGGCGATCCACCTGTGTGTGGAGGGAGTGTGGGGATCAGGCTGACTGTGTGTCTGCCAACACCTTCACTACTCATGACAAGATATCATACAATACAAACTACTTGTAAAACAGAAATATAGCTGCTATCAATGACTGTTGTGTTCTGAAACAACTCTCACTACTCTTCACCACCACCACCACCACCACCAGCCCGACTGGAGAGGTGGCACAGCAGTGTGGGACACGAACTGACCTGACACTTGATGCCCGCCTGGCAGCACTGGCAGGTGTCCGGGTCACAGTACACCTTGCACTGACACCCACACATCTCCCGGGAGATCCTGATGTCCTTGCACTCCTCCTTCTCCACGCCCTCAATGTGGCAGATGCCGGCCTGGCGCAGCAGTGCCCGGCGTTGCCGGATGGGCAGTGGCTGTGGGGGAGATGTGTTGTCACTGCACCCTCTACCATATGAGTACTTAAAACACAGAGGGCTTAACACAACAGTGAGCGGTGTGCTCTGATGGGACAATTATAAAGGCTAATGAACAGTTACATGTGCCATGTGAGATTAATCTTTTTAGACATTTCAGAGACCTTGTGGCATAAGGCAGTGTGGTGCACTACTGTGTCTTCTCTGCCTATTTCTGATAAAGACAACAAATGATTTTTGGGGAATATTATTTTCTCAACAACAGTTTTCAGTCAGTGAAATGAATGTTAAACCAATTGAAAGTGAATGCATCTCACAGCATAAACAACTAGTTTGTTCTATCTTGCTGAAAACACAAGGGCAAAAAAGTATGTACAACTCACCAACAAGGAAATAGTTAAGACAGAAGAATCCAAGATGACTTGATGAAATTCCCAAAAGGAAGCTTGGATCAATGGCAACAAATGACAAAGACCAACACTTGAGCACCTGCACACCTGCCCCCAGAACAGAGACAAGACAACACAGCAACTCACCTGCAAGAAGTAGTAGGAGTCTGCATCCAACTCTGAGTCCGAGAGGTCACTGGCCTCCTCACTGTTCTCCTCACTGTCCTCTGAGCTGCTGCCACGGCTACTGCTCTCCCCATGCTCCTGCGGCGAAGAACAGAAACGAGAATTAATACCCTGACACAGCACCACCACTTGCTGTACAAGTGTCACCCTTCCAGCACCCTGCAGCACCACCGTGGCCTCACCCTGGCGGAGCGCTGCTGCCGGAGCCTCAGGAGGTGCTCGCGGTGTGCCCTGCGCTGCTCCACGGCATGCTCAGCCAGAGAGAACTGCCGGATGTGTGAGTGGCGGCGCGACATGCCCAGCGAGGAGCCGCCCTGCGACGGCACGCACGTGAAGCCTTGGGACCTCGGGAAGTAGAACACCGTCACACCCTCGAACTGAATGCCACGCCTGCACTTGGCGGGTTTGGAGTCTGTGGGGGTGAGGGAGGATGTTGTGTTAGACTGCTGTTTACAATGTGACTTAATTTTAACATTAGTCAATTAGATTAGAGCAATGTTTCTGGGAGTCTGTGGGAGAGAGGTAGAATGGTGTGTTAGATCACTACACACACTGTTACTTAGAGTTTTAGCATTACATCTTCAGTCTGGTGCAATGTTTCCTATTTCAGCATCAAGAACTAACACTGAAGGGCATTAAACTCTGTACTGGTCAATTAAAAGTATCACTATTAACATGTGACTCATTTTTTCTGACACTAGAACCTAAGTGGCTGAAATTAGTTACATAGATAATAACTTAAAGCCAAGACTGAAAAAGAAACAAACAGGTAGTAAACAAAAGTACAGTTGTGAGAACCTGTTACTGAGGCGTTTAATGTGACCAATTAATTACCAAATCACCTCAGTGGGCTTTGTTTTTATAAATTTTTGTTCCCCTTGAGCACTATATCCATTGTAAATAAAATAAATAAATAAAAAATCAACACAAATTCTTCCCGTGGCAGTCAAAACATTCAACCCTGGAATCCTCACTGACAAAAAATAAATAGATAAATAAATAAATAAATAAATATATAAATAAGTAGGTAGATAAACAATAAAAATCAACACAAACTCTTCCTGTACCTCACAAAGCACCCACCCTCAGAATCTTGACAGGCTCTCATCGGGCAAAAAAATCAAATCAAACAAAAATAAAATAGAATAAAGATACACAAAGCATAACAAAAACAACACAAAATAATTTCTTAGTATCCATCAAAGCACCCACCCTCAGAATCCTCACTGGCTCTCCTCTTCAGGCTGCTCCTCCTCTCCAGGTGGTCTGCCGCTCCATTGAACACAGGTCGGCGGGGAACGTTAAACTCCTCATCCACCACGTACTCCCATCCCTCCTCCGCCTCCTGGTGTGGACAATCACCTCCCCCCCGACACACCTCCTGGTCCCCGTCCTCGCTGCACACGGAGTCCCCCGCTTCGGAGTCTGTGTCCCGGGTAACATGGTCCATCGCCGGGGCCTGTAGGTCACTGGTGCCGTTTTGTCCCACCTCCGGGATGCCACACGAGGCCGACAGAGGCAGGAGTGCGGTGTTGAGGGGTGGTGGCAGTGGCTTCTCGTCTCTTATACTATGCAGAGTCACTCCATCTTGATCTGCGGTGGATTCTGGGATAATTTCAGTGCTGCCTGGTTTGTCTGCTTCGTTATTGTTGGGTGTCTCGGCACCGTCTTCCGCTGTGCTCGGGTTACTCACGTCCTTTGCATCGCTGGTACAATCTGCGGTGTCCTTGTCGTCACTGTTACAATCTGGGGTGTCTTTCTCATCACCGTTACAACTGGGAGTGTTTTTCTCGCCACTGTTACAATCTGGAGAGTCTTTCACATCACTGCTACCATCATTAGTGTCTTCCTTCCCCTCACAGCCATTGCCTAGTTCACTTTCCTCCCCCTCGGCCTCCTTCTCCCTCGAGTCATCTGAATTATTGGCACAGTACCCAGAGTCACCCACCGGACTACCACTCCCTTGCCCTTCCCTCACTTCACCACTCCACTCTTCATCCGTGTCCCTCTTACCCTCTCCCTCAGCACCCTTGTCACCAGACCCCTCCCCTGCTTCAGCACTCGACTCAGCACTGTCCCTAGGCACTTCTCTCTCCTTCAGGTCCAGCAACGCGACCTCCTGGGGACACGGAAGCCTCTCGTTGGTCTCCTCACATGCCCTGTCCTTTGCCGGGTTATCTGAAGCTCCTTTACTCCCAGAATCCTCTTCGTTGCCTTCCTTGGCACCATCTGCCTCGTCACTGCTCTTCTCGGAGGCAGAAAAGACATTGTTGCCCATGCTCGTGTCTCCGCTGGCACTGCTGCTCCTGCCAGCGTCACAGGGGTCCAAGTGAGGCTCCTGCTCCTGCCCAGGTGGCCCAGCAGATGCTCCAGCAGGTGCTCCAGCAGGCAGGGGTGTGCTTGGGGGACTTCTGCTGTTCTCCTGTTCAGACATAGTAAACACCTGCAAGGAAAATTTTACTCTTAGTTTCATATTCACATTACAAATTTGTTAAATAACATACAAGGGAAATTCAAGTGTTAGTTTGGAATGACATCTTTCTGACATCAAATCTGGTTACCTTATAAACTGTTTGTGATGTTCATTGTCTTGTATTAGTCTAGTCAGACAAAACACATACACACACACACACACACACACACACACACACACACACACACACACACACACACACACACACACACACACACACACAGCAGGGGCATTCCTCCCTCACAAGACTGCCAGGAAATCCATGAATCACTTTCTTTTTAAGGGATAAGATGATGCAGATAATTATTTTTAGATGTTGCCTGTCACTCTGGACATACATGTTCTTGTCTCTCACTGCCATATCACATCATATCATCCATTCACTCACTCAGGACATATAAACCCTTTTTTTCTCTCCTGGTACAGCTCCACAATAATAAAAGATAAAATTGTATTCCCTTACAAAAGATAACTGAAGACATTTTTGGAAAGGACACCATGCATTCCTTCCTCTCAATACCATTCTTCCATTCACTCACTGATGACACACTAACAAACACACTGTCTCTCTCCCTCTGTTAAGCCCCACAACAATACCAGTAAGATGAACAAACATCCTACAAAAACAACTGTGCAGACATCTGTGGGAAGGACAGTATTCATCGTTATCATTATCAACATTTCCTCCATCGCCTCCCTTGTCTTAAGTTTCCTCAGTGGGAGAGGAGCAGTCTTTCATAACTCAGCCTTGCACCATAACTCAATTTTTATTTCCTTTTCATCCAATTTTCAGCAGGAGGAGGATGGGGGCAGTAAAGTTTCTTTCATAACATGTTGTTACTGCGTGTGGGATGTCGGGTGCTGGTGGGCAGGATGCTGCTGTGATGAGTGGGGTTACTCCTACTGGCCTCTCCCTCCCAGACCACGTGCAGCAAGCGAGGCATGGGAAGGCGCCAGACTTCCAGGTCCCACACTTTGTAGGCAGGTGACTGAGATAGCCAGTCGGCAACAAGGCTTTGAAGAGAGCGGACGTGGAGCAGAGCAGTGGAGGCAGCAGCAGCAGCAGCAGCAGCAGCAACAGCAAGACGAGTCTGGTGCCTGCAGATCTTGAGGCGGCAGCTGTGACGCCCTGGCAAGCAGACCTGAGGCGAGGTGGACGCACACGTGGTGACCAGAGATGTGGTACCTGGACATGTGATGGCCTGGAGGAAGACCGTGGAGGGTTGACATCATAGCTGGCTGTGGAATCTCCCGATTGCTGGAGAAACAAAGGCTGGAGGAGCCTCTGTGTATCTGCTGAGTACCTGAGGGCCAGCCTGAGGAAGGACTCTATGAGGAATGCCATCTCTGCCTGTGAGGATTACCAGGTGCTGGAAAATGCAACTGAAGAAGACTTCACCACGTTCAGCCGTAGCCTTCTGTGTCGCACTGTGAGCCGTGAGTCGTGCCTTGCAAGTTGGGTCGTGTTTCCTTCGTGTGTGTTCTATGAGGACATCTGAGTAACTTTGTGCTCTGGTTGTGTGTGGGCAGTGTGTGCTATGTATTTATAGCTCTGTGCTCTGCCTGGTGTGAGTATTGGTGCCTGTGGTGTCCTGCAAGACACGAGATAACTGTGGCCTGTTCTCTAGTGAGGAAATACATGCCTCTGCTGTGCACAGTCTTTGCATATTCTTCTTTCCTCACACTCCACCACCACACCAATCCCCATGAGTTACGTCCACCTGCACCACAGCACCTGGTGACAGAGCAAGTGCTGCCCTGACTCCTCCATGTGAGTTGCTGCCAGCCCAGGTGAGCGTGCTGCTACTGGCTGGCCCACCGTGGGTGGCAGCGGTGGTGGTGATGGTGCCGCAGCAGTATAAATATGACATCGTGTCTTTCTGATGGCAGTGGAAGTCTCAAGTATCTTCTGGCCAAGGACATCAATGCCAGAAATATGAACAGATTAATTAAAACTAAGATATTAATAAATTTTCAGAAGACTGAGATAGCTAGACACAAAGAGACAAGACAGCAACTTAAACTAAACAGACTTAAGGAGGTCAGAATCTCCCACAAACAATTTTGATCCAATCTCCTTATGACTTTAACAGAAGTGAGGTGGCCATCTGTTTAATATTTTCACCAATTTTTGTTAAATTTGCTTGCAATTTTTCTTTACATCAGAATTTTTGGATGAGAAAAAACTGGAACTAAATTTTCATGCTTTTGATTACAAATTTTGTCTTTTAACATTTGATTCTCTGAGATATACTGAACAGCTCTGTGGCCTGACAGTTTTCCTTCAGGCATTGTCAAATTTTTGCCAAAATATGAAAGAAAAAGCATCATTTATTTTCCTTTCTTCAGACATGTTACTTTTTTTATCACACATATTGTTATTTTTCAACCACAGTTCTTTCCATAATAAGTTTCTCTTTCCAGGAAAACAAACTGAATTAAAATTGGTTACTGACTTTGAGAAATGCAGTTTGAAAAAGTAGCAAAGATAATTTTGAGACACTAGCTGTTAAAGATCTGTGTGTCAATACTCCCATTTAGCAGTCAACAACATCCAGAATGTCAAAAACTACCAGAAAAAATAGTTTCATCAGAAAAAAACGGTAGACTAGCTCTATCTCAGTATTCCCTTAATGATGACCTGTACAGCATGGTAGCTTTGTAAAGACACCACTCTGAAAATTTACTTGTTATATATTTTTATAGTAATTGCCTGGAACACTTTAATAAACAAATATCTACATTCCTGCAAACACTGTGTATATGTATCTAATATAATAACTTAATTTTACTCACTGTGATTATTGCTATAAGTATTTACTAGTTGTGGATGGTGTCTGGTCTTAGCCACACGTAATGTGACGCCTCTTTTTTTTTATTATTTATATATATATATATATATATATATATATATATATATATATATATATATATATATATATATATATATATATATATATATATATATATATATATATATATATATATATATATATATATTTATTTATTTATTTATTTATTTACTTATTTATTTATCCAGCAGTGCATTGTAGCAGTGGCAATGTAGGTATGAGAATGGCGCTAGTGTCGATGTGTAGTCCCCGGCTGGCTGGGCAGTAGTGTCGATGTGCCACAAAGGGACAACACATCGACACAAGTGCAGAAACATGAATAAAATTATGAAAAAAAAAAAAAATAGAAAATCAGAGATAACTAGGCACAGACACAAAGTTATTAAGTTAAACCAGACTAACTTATAACAAACATGAGAAAAAATAACAGGAAACGCAAACAAATAACGATCAATTAGATGGTTTAACAATCATTCCACCCCTTGACAAGCCCCTTATCCCCGCAACCGCCCCTCTCGCTCTCATTTACCACATCAGACCACCTCACCCAACCCCACACACCCTCTGGACACCCACGGAGGACTCCTCACCTGGGTGGACCATCCCTCGGAGCAGAATTTCTATAATACATACAGGAAAAGGCAAAACACCCTCCCCGTCCACTATTTTCAGTTACTACTTGTGGCGACGTCCGGACACGTGGTCAACTGTGCATGTAAACAAAGGGTATTGTTCGTAAATAAATATAATGGTCTATTATTTACATACTGGATTTACAAGGAGAATCTCAGTACTTATTTTATTTATACTTTTAAATTTGTACTCATTGGATTGGGGAGGTATGGGTAATTTACTAAACATTAAGCCATATGAACAAAAGCGGACAGTTCCCAGATGACGGCTCCTCTTTGTGACGTAATCAATCTTCAGCCAATCATCGTTCAGTATACTATTCCTTCTTATGATGTCATGGGTTCTAAGCTAATCAGGGCTCAGTATACCATTACCTCTCATGATGTCATGAAAGTTCAGCCAGTCACCGCTCAGTGTAGTGTTTGATGCAATGATTCCATGACGTCATCACTCCTC
>NC_087184.1:15435219-15442719 GCF_035594125.1 Scylla paramamosain
TCTCTCATTCTTTTCTGTCTTCCGTTTCCTTGTATTTTATCTTTTCATTCTTTTTTTCTTCGTCTTTCGTCTCGTATTTTCTTTTCCTTTATTTTTTTCTTCATCATATTCTCTTTTCTAATTCCCCCCACCCTTTTTTTTGTCTTTTATTTTATTCTTCCTTTTTTTTTCACCTTAATCAATCTTAACCCATCTTGTTTACCCTCTTCTTTTCTTCCATCTTCTCTTTCAACACATTCCATATTCAACACAAAGAAACACTAAACTATTTCATCTATTTTTTTATCTATTGTTCTAGTTTCTTCTCTTTTAATATATACCCAACTGAATAAAAAAAAAAAAAAAAAAAACATTAGCTATTTATTTTATCTACTTTTATTTCATCAGTGTAAGTTTTAATGTACCTCAACAAAAACAAACAAACATTAACCCTCTATTCTGTTTACGTCTACTTGTTGTTGTTGTTGTTGTTTTCTTTTTTCTAGTGTCTTTATGTCAATATAAGTCACAGTACATACCAAGAAATCCATTTATTTCATGTACTTCCATTTTTCTTTATTTTTTTTTTTCAGTTTAAGTTCGTAAACCACAAAAGAAAACGTAAGAAGGGGATGATGATCTTTGCATTATTTCCATCCACTTCGCCGCAGCTTCGTGACGCCTTCGCTTCAGGGAACACGAAACACGATATGGTATATTTAGTCCTTACTCACATCCCCAAAACGTTACTTTAATCACGTAGGTGGGTGGGTGGGTGGGGAGAAGCCTTCACCCTTTACTATCTTACGCATTTACATTAACCCTTTCACAGCTAGACAATCCCGTGATCCCTGAGAACTTAAACACTTATTCTTGTACTGAAGTATGTTAAATATTCCTGTAGGTTTGAAAATACAGAATGAATCCCTTATCCTCTCTTTACTCTATCGATCCATGCAAACTAGATTTTTATACTGGCTTCAATGTGACCAAAAGACGACCATTAAGCAACAAAGGGAAGCTAAAGGTGAGACGATTAGTTTTCTCAAAGGCTGCCTGATTGCCCTAACTGGTGGAGAGACGGGAGTGAATGGTACAAGCCTCCTAGTTTGTCTGATTGCCCTAACTGGTGAAGAGATAGGAAGGGGATGCTGGAAGGCTCTTTATTTCATTATACTATTCTAACTGGTGATAGGGAAGACAGGGCAGTGATAGTAGAGACAGGGCAGAATACTTGAAGCCTCCTAGTTTTTCTGACTACATTAACTGGTGAAGGGATAGGAAGGCAATGCTGGAAGGCTCTTTGTTTCATTATACTATTCTAACTGGTGATAGGAGAGACAGGGCAGAATAGCAGAAGGTTCCTAGTTTGTCTGATGACGCTCCTGTAATTGATGGTTGCAGAGGTGAAGCAGATAGTACGTGTAGAGGTCCTTAACCGCCTGATTCACCCTAACGCAGTGTAGAAGTGCAAGAAAAGCCTAGATTGGATAGTTTTAAATAGCAACCTTTCAAATATCACTAAATCTAACACTTTTCTGTGACCAACCTTTGAAATGCCAACAGATCCAATAGTTTATCATGACCGAAGCTTCAAATACCAATATATCTAATGCCTTCACACACACAACCTTTACAGAGCCGACAGATCTATTACTGTTAGTTCTTTCTTTACATTCCTTTGTGCTTCCAAACTCTAGAACCACACACTTCATCACACACAACCTTTAAAGGAACAATAAATCCACTGTTAGCTCTTCCTTTACCTTCCTTTGCGTTGCCTTTGAATTAACACATGACACACACACCCAACACACACACACACACACACACAGACACACGGGCCCAGCTGGTCTTTACGCGTCAGTCTCGATAGCGTCACCGCCACACGAGGGGAAAGAAATGAACGGAACTTAAGTCAGGATGTCACTTGAGCGTCACACGAGAGGGAGAGCATGCTACTTAAGTACAGAGAGGGGCGGTGTGAATGTCAGCTAAGCACCGGGAGGAGAAGCAGAAGGAGGAGGAGGAGGAGGAGGAGGACGAAGAGGAGAAAAAAAAAAAAAAGAGGTATGTTTGTAATTTTAAAGGGTGCACATTTTTGCATCTTTTTTTTTTTATTTAAGATGGAATAATAGAAGGAAGAAGAAGAACAAGGAGAGCAAGAACAAGGACAAGATCAAGAGTAAGAACAAGAACAAGACCAAGAAGAACACGAAAAAGAGCAACAACAAGAAAAAAGAACAAGAACAAGAACAAGAAAAAGGAGACGAGTAGGAAAAAAAAGACATAAAAAAATATTCCTAGTTAATTTCAGGCGTACATTTTTCTACAAATTTTTTTCCACTTTTTTCTTCTTGAAGGGATGGGACGCTAAATTTAGAGGACAGCCCTAACTAAAATAGCAATGACACGGTTCTGCTGTAGAGGAGTGTGAGTGTGATGAATGAATGAATGGAGAGAGAGAGAGAGAGAGAGAGAGAGAGAGAGAGAGAGAGAGAGAGAGAGAGAGAGAGAGAGAGAGAGAGAGAGAGAGAGAGAGAGAGAGAGAGAGAGAGAGAGAGAGAGAGAGAGAGAGAGAGAGAGTAAAGCGACAGGGAAATAATTAGACCGGAAGAAAAAGCTTGAAATAGAAAAAAACAGACAGACAGACAGACAAACAGACAGACAGACAGACACCCAGCCAGCCAGCCAGCCAGCCAGCCAGCCAGACAACTCAGACAACAAAAGAACAACACAAACAAACCTAACACCACTTTCTTTCTCTTCTACTTTATGTTTCGCTCCAAGACTCGTTAATGAAACACAAACACAGACAGACGCAACACAGAACGACACAGAAAGTAACACAGCGATAAATAAATGATGAAGTAATAATAAATCAATAAAATACTCTAATGATCTTTTCTTTGTCTCCTCCTCCTCCTCCTTCTCTCATTTTTAACGGTGCTTCTTAAACGCAATGGTATCGAGAAGATTAATTGCCTCAGGAATGATAAATAACGTCATTTTCCATTTCTCTCTTTTCTACGGGGTCTCTAAACAGTTCAGTAGGGAGAGTACGATACACTCCATTTCCGGTACGATAGTCTATTTTCGTAAAGCACATTAATTTTACGAGTACAGATCCGAGTCAACATGTACACGAGAGAGAGATTTATTATCTTCGAAATGATAAATAGTGTTTTCCTCAATTTCTCCTCTACGGGGCCACTAAACAGTAACGAGAGTACGGTAATCTGTTCTATTTTCGTACGATACTCTATTTGAGAACACAGGGAAGGGTCAGCATATATACGAAAGAGATTAATTGCCTTCGAAGTAATAAATAGTGCTTTCTTCCATCTCTCTCTCTCTCTCTCTCTCTCTCTCTCTCTCTCTCTCTCTCTCTCTCTCTCTCTCTCTCTCTTCTACGTGTCTTTTAAACAGTAGGAAAAATACGTTAATCTATTTGCGTACGAATTTCTAAGGTGCGATGAAGAGGAAGATCAAGAATAGGGTGGAAGGACTGCAATAAAGAAGGCACGAGAGACAAAGGAATAAGCGAAAGAAGGACACAAGACATAAGTAACTTAAAAAAAAATAAATAAATAAAAACAGCGGTCCACCAATTGAGATCGAAGATAAGAAAAGGAAAAAAAGATTAAAGTTTATTTTCTTTAACTAGAATCATTTCACGAATACAAGAATGAGTCAACGAATTATTATTTTCCTTTGTTTTCATTTTTTTCTTCATTCCTTCATTTCTTTCTCTCCCTTTTTAACGATTTCTCTGGGAAGATTAAGGTATATTCAAATGAAGAAGATTAATTTTCATCCTAGAGTCTTGCTTGCTTTCGTTCATTCATTATTGATTAACTCACGAACGTTAGGGTGACAACAGCAGAAAAAATTGGTGTATATTGGTGTATATATCTCTTCCATACAGCGTGGAGTTAGTCTGTCGCGTCTATGCCACCTCTATAACGAAGAGAATGGAAAACTATTAACACGTAACAATTTTCCGCCAATTATCACCTCAACGCAAAGCAAATTAACACAAAGAGCAAAAAAACAAACAAACAGAAAGCAAGGGAGGATATCGTTTTCTTTTCACGCACTTTCAACAACAAACTGAATATTTCCCCTCCCTCTTTTCATCTATTTCACTTTCGTTTTCCAGTAACACACCAGGAACAACGCAGAAAACTGAAGAAAAACTAAACACAAAAGATACAGATTTTTCTTTCCTCGTATTAACACGTTCAGTAACAAATCGAATAAGTAAACATCTGTTCTCTTCATTATCCTCTTTTTCTACATCTCCTTTACGTGTCAAGAATTTTCCACAATGCCACATCCGCAGAACACAAACTTTCTCAAATAACGCAAATTAACAGTACGTAACTTGCTCTAAAATAACGCACATTTATATTTGTACAATTTCACGACAACAGGTGAGAAACAGCAGGTTGAAATAGACGCAGATGACACAGGTATGTAAATGAAAGGCTCAGTAATCAGGTGTTCTTGGTGAGAGTACAGGTAAGGGAAGGGAAGGGAAGGGAGGGGAAGATAAGATAAACGTAACAGTCTTCACTATTATCAGTCTGTTTCTGGTGAGTGACGTGTTGTAATGCAAGGACAGGTGTGTGGCAGGTGTGGTGGTGGTGGTGTGTATGTTGGTGGCTGCTGTGACAGGTGTGGGTGGTGTGGACGGTGGTGTTGAGTTGTGTGGGTGATGGTGTGAGTGTATGGATGGTAGAGTAGGTTGTGTGGGTGAGGGTTCTGTGGTCTGGGTGGTGTGAGTGATTGTGTGGGCTGTGGTGTGGGCGGTGTGGGCGGCACTGGCGGGAACACTGGTATAACAAGTTATAGTCCAGCACACAGCAGTCCACAGCATCACTGTTTGCCACTGCAACACTCGCGGGCTCGGCGTCTTGGCAACACAGCACTGGGCACATTGAACACAGCACTACACACACCATAGCAGCACACAGGTACACAACGGGGTGCTTACCTTTGGGTCGGTTAGGGTGGAGGCGGCAGGATGGCTAGGGGCGGCTGGGCGGGGCCGAGGCCAGTGTATCCGTGGGTGTCGTGCCCATCACGTGGTGTGGCCATACGGGCGCTTGGCGGCAACACACTGGCCGGTGGTGCTGCTCACTCCACCCTGCACTCTGCCGCGTCACTCTGTCACAGTCACAGTCTGGGGAGGGACAGGCTTGCTTTCTAACAGTTTCCTGGCGTGGCCACTACGGTGCAGGGCCACGGGGTCACAGCAGCACAGGGAGCCGCCTGGGGCAGGGCGGGGGCCAGCGTGTGGGCCGCAGCCACCGGGACTTGACGGTGCCACAGCCCCGGGCACGTGCACTCCAACACTGAGACTGTGAGGCGCCGCGGGAGGCGGAGGCTGGTCGAGGAATGGTGACTACCGGGACACAGCCGAGCCTCGCTCGCGGCGGCCGCCCGTGCCCTGCTGCAGGAGGTGGTCAGCCTGCCCTGCGGCGGACCAGTGTCGGGTCAGAGTCGGGTCGGCCCACACGAGGCTCTGAGACTAAGTCCAAGCAAGGGAACAGACTAACTTCCGTCAGCTATTTAATTAAGTGTTTGTGTTGAGGGCTATGGCATGGCGGTGGGAGCGCGGGGCCCAGCAGGCCTGGCGTGTCAGCAGTGGGTTCTGGCATAGAGGGATATTTATTAGCGTGAGGTGCAGATGGAGACGTGTGTGGCGCTGGGCTGCGGGGCGCTAGTGTTCGCGGTGGAGGCGGGCACGAGAGTGTGCTGCTGGCGAGAACCACACTACTAATAGTTACACTCACTCCCGGCGCCGCCGCGCGCACCGGGGGCACATCCCCCCACCTGCTAGCCACCAAAACCATCCTTCCGCCACCCGGCCACACGGGCGTGCCTCGCGCCGTCCCGCAGCGCCGGGCGCCTGTCTCACCCACAGTGCCAAACACCACTTTGCCAGGCGGTGCACGGCCCGCCAAGTGCCGCCCGGAGTCGCGGATTTTCGCTCTTGTCCCTGGTCGCCGTAAGGGCCCCAGTGCGAGGCCCGGCCCCGTGGGCTGCGCCGGTCCGGCTGGCTGGCTATTGATCACGCGTTGCCATGGTAACATTGATCTGCTCGGTGATTCCATCTTCTCAATCGGCGCATAAGAACTGTGCAACAAACCAACCAACTTATTGATCAGGCAGGATTCAGGCGCCAACATTAACCCCGTCAAGCGGCCCTCCACAGCCTGCACCGCCGTGTCCTGCCCACTGACGTGCCCATGGCAGGCACGGCCAGGTCCCGCCGCCCCTGCCAGCCGCCGGAAGGGTGCAGCCAGCCCCGGGCCGGCCCGCCCCAGCGGCCAGCGGGGTGCGCGCCCCCTCCCTTCGGCCCGGCACTAGGGCGACTTTGTCTCGATGAGGATCCTGCCCACACCCTCTCACCCTTCCTCTGTGGGGCAACTCAACGAGATCTGACATCATATCATCCTACGCTGCTGCTGCTGCTGCTAGGTACTGCTACTGTTGTTGCTGCTGCTGCTGCTGCTGCTGCTGCTGCTGCTGGTGCTGAATTGAGGCCTGGAAGAGCCCTGCGTGGGGGCGGGGAGAAGGAGGAGGAGGAGGAGGAGGAGGAGGAGGAGGAGGAGGAGGAGGAGGAGGAGGAGGAGGAGGGGCCGCCGCCCTTCATTGCCACGCAGAGTGTTCCAGTAACGCGCGCCGCCCGCCGCCCGCCGCCCGGCTGGCCGCCCATTCATTAGGCTGTAAGAATGTTCCCGAGAAGCAGCTCGCAAAGCCCGTGCTGCTGCTGCTGCTGCTGCTGCTGCTGCTGCTGCTGCTGCTGCCATCGTAACGGTGTCGCCGCGCGTCCCGGCCTGCTGCTGTCCCGCCTCAGATTGGGCCGCCGCCGCCCCCGCCAGGCCAGACAGCCCCCTGCCTCCCCTCACACACACACACACACACACACACACACACACACACACACACACACACACACATATACACACGCAGGCATCGCCGTGGTCGCCGTCAGGTCGTGGGCTGGAGTGTTCGTGGGAGGAGCCGCCACGCACCTTTGGGTCAGCCAGGACAGCCCGCCAGACACGGCTTGTCCCGCTTAAATATAGGCGCTACACACACACACACACACACACACACACACACACACACACACACACACACACACACACACACACACACACACACACATGCCATCATCATCAGCATCAGCACTCCATTACCGTTACCGCTTCTCTTTATTAACTTTCTTTTTCTGGTCATTATCAACATTTTCCTCCTCGTTTTCTGCACGGGGAGAGGATTTGCAGGTAACAGGAGCTCCGTCCTACCTGTGTGTGTGTGTGTGTGTGTGTGTGTGTGTGTGTGTGTGTGTGTTAGACAAGCACTCACATTCACCCAAACTGTCCATACCTCCACCACACACACACACACACACACACACACACACACACACACACACACACACACACACACACACACACACACAGCTAAGTCCCCAGCGACCTCACACGTGGTTAAATCCGTGTT
>NC_087184.1:15452719-15460219 GCF_035594125.1 Scylla paramamosain
AGAGAGAGAGAGAGAGAGAGAGAGAGAGAGAGAGAGAGAGAGAGAGAGAGAGAGAGAGAGAGAGAGAGAGAGAGAGAGAGAGAGAGAGAGAGAGAGTGGGGAATAGTGAAAAGGGAGAGGGGAAGGAGTGAGTGGGAAGCGTAAGGGAAGAGAGAGAGAGAGAGAGAGAGAGAGAGAGAGAGAGAGAGAGAGAGAGAGAGAGAGAGAGAGAGAGAGAGAGAGAGAGAGAGAGAGAGAGAGAGAGAGAGAGAGAGAGAGAGGGGAGTGGGAGAGGAGTGGGGAAGAGAGAAAGAGAGGAGGAAAGGGATGGAGGTGCTAGGAAGAGGTGTAGGGAGGGGAAGGGGAAACTAAACAACCCCCCGTTCTGTATCCCCCTCTACCCTCACTACCACCACCCCCTCTTCCCCCCATCGCCCCCCGCCCCACCCCCCTTAGCGTCCATAAAGGGGAAGGACCAGAATGTTGCCCAACACGAGCCATGCCAAGCTAGGTCATCCCACTGTGGTGAAGGAGTGACGCTACCTGCCGCTGCCACTACTACTACTACTACTACTACTACTACTACTACTACTATTGCTGCTGCTACTACTGCTACTACTACTACTACTACTATTGCTGCTGCTACTACTGCTGCTGCTACTACTACTGTTGCTGTTGTTCCTACTGCTACTACTGCTACTACTACAGCATCAACAATCTTCGTGTTGTTGCAGTTACGACTACTACTACTACTACTACTACATCTACTTCTTTTTCCTCACCAATATTATTACTACTACTACTTTCACTGCGATTATCACTATTACTGTCACCACCACCACCACCACTGCTACCACCACTGTCACTACCTCACCTAACCTACCTGATCTACTACAACTAACACTCACCACCAACACCTCTGTCACTCCAACTCCTGACCTATCCCAGTATCACCACTATTGACTTTCTTGCTCTACCCCCACCACCCCCACCACCACCACCACCACCACCACCACCGCTACCCCTATCATTACTCATGCATTCCTCACCAGTCATAATAATAATAATAATAATGATGATAATAATAATAATAATAATAATAATAATAATATAAATAATAAGAGTACAATATAGTTTTTGTGTCTCATTGAGCCGTAAAAAAATATCACCATAATAATAATAATAATAATAATAATAATAACAATAATAATAATAATAATAATAATAATAATAATAATAATAATAATAATAATAATAATAATAACAATAACAATAACAATATATATATGATCAATAGAATATAATAAACTTTTTTTCTCAGTGAGCTTAAAAAAATTAAATCCACACGCGTTGTTTTGACAAATAGAGAGAGAGAGAGAGAGAGAGAGAGAGAGAGAGAGAGAGAGAGAGAGAGAGAGAGAGAGAGAGAGAGAGAGACCACTACGGAACTCTTTTGTACAGGGTGTGAAAAAGAAAATAGGGATATTCTCGTTCCGTTCCGGGCAACACGTGGCATAGAAAACGTAACGGACGTGAGGGGACACTGACAGAAACCCAAAAATATAACTGGTTTGGTAGTAAAGGGGCTAAACTACGACATTTCTCTGGAAACTATCGAAAAACAACTGAAATTTAGCTGGTCTGGTAGTAAAAGAACTAAACTGAAATACTGCAGTGGAAAACTATGAAAAAAAGGGAAAATACATCAAATTTGTTAGTAATTAGATACATGTATTGAGAAACGGTATACATATAAAGGAAAATATATCTAGTTTGGGTGTGAAATGACTAAACTCAAATATTTTCAGTGGGAAACTATAGAAAACCAACAAAAAATTAATTGGTTTGGTAGTAAAAGCAACAAAAATACAACTGGTTTTAGTAATACAGTGACTGAGCTACAATATTTCTCTGGGAGACTATAAAAAAATGGGAAAATATAAATAGCTGGGTAGAAATTCAAAAATTCTAATGGGAAAATACAAAATTCAAATATTCTAATGGGAAAAAACATAAAAAAGGAAAAAAAATATAGCTAGTTTGGTAGTTATAAGATTAAACTCAACTATTCATTGGCAAACTAATATAAAATAACAAAAAACATAGGTAGCTTTATAGAAAAAGCCACTGAATACTAAAGCATTTCAATTACAAACTATTGAAAAACACCTGTAATGTATTAATGAGCTAAAGAATAAACTGACACAATATTTAAATAGAGACTAACAAAAACAGGGCGAGCGAGAGAGAGAGAGAGAGAGAGAGAGAGAGAGAGAGAGAGAGAGAGAGAGAGAGAGAGAGAGAGAGAACGTGTGTGTGTGTGTGTGTGTGTGAGCGCGTGAGTTGCAAATGAGGCAACGAAGAGGTAAAAAAAAAAAAATAGAAAAATGAGAAAAACTGGAAACGCAATAATAATAATAATAATAATAATAATAATAATAATAATAATAATAATAATAATAACAACAACAACAACAACAACAACAACAACAACAACAACAACAACAACAACAACGACAATGACAACAATCCTATCACCACGCAAAAAAAAATGAAAATGCAAAAAAAGTACAAAATAAAAAAAATATATATTTAAAAAAAATCCTTGAAAATCTGACCCCCTAAAAAATATTACTGAAAAAAATTAAGGAAATAAAAAAAATGGAAAAAGATTGAACCGCTTCGATCTTGGATAATTCATGAGCTTTGTGGAGAGAGAGAGAGAGAGAGAGAGAGAGAGAGAGAGAGAGAGAGAGAGAGAGAGAGAGAGAGAGAGAGAGAGAGAGAGAGAGAGAGAGAGAGAGAGACGAGGAGGAGGAGGAGGAGGAAAGAGAGGATAAAACAATATGAAAAGAGGCAAGGATAGGAGGAAAAAAAGATTAAAAAAAAAAGAGAAAGAATTAGAGAGGAAAAGAGGAAAATGAAATCAGAAGTTAAAAGAGAGGAGAAGGAAGAGGAGGAGGACGAGAAAGAGAAGAAAAACGAATAATCAAAATAATGAACCAACGAACCAATGAACCAAAACAGAACAGAGACAGAGACAGAGAGAAAGAAGAGAGACAAAGAAAAAAAAAACACACACAACACCCATTTATTAACACACGTATCCCATCCCCATATCATCACCCATCTGCCAAACCATCTGCTTCACCTTCCTTCTCCCTTTCTACCAATCCACAGCACCCCCACTAATCCACACTACTTCGAGCGCCGGGCTTAATCTGAGACACCCCAGCGGAACACCACCAGGCAGCAAGCAGGACAGAGAGCTGGAAGGGTACGAAGTAAAGCTGTACTGCATAAGCCACACCCACCCACCTCTCCCTGCCTCCCTCTCCTCGCCTCTCTCTGCCTCTCTGCCTCTGGTCCACCGTGTCTGTCTGTCTGTCTGCCTGCCTGCCTGCCTGCCTGCTTGCTTCCCATCCCTCTCTCCCTCTCTGTGACTCTCTCTCTCTTTCTCCCTCTCTCTCTCTCTTTCTCCCTCTCTCTCTCTCTCTCTTCCTACTAGTCTCTCTCCTCTCTTTCTCTCTCTGTCTCCTCCATGCCTACCTGCCTTCCTCTCTCTCTCTCTCTCTCTCTCTCTCTCTCTCTCTCTCTCTCTCTCTCTCTCTCTCTCTCTTCTCCCTGCCTCCATGCCTTCCTCCTCCTACTCTCTCTCTCTCTCTCTCTCTCTCTCTCTCTCTCTCTCTCTCTCTCTCTCTCTCTCTCTCTCTCTCTCTCTGCTTGCTTTACTCCTCCTCCCTCTCCTCGCTCTCTCTCTGGGTGTCTCTCTCCTCTCCCTCCTCCTCTCACTATACACCTCCAAGCCCTCCTCCTCCTCCTCCTCCTCCTCCTCCTCATCCTTTTCTCCCAGCCCACCAACCTTTACCCACCCTCTTCCCCCTCCTCCTCCTCCCCTCCTCCTCTTCCTCTTCCTCCTCCTCCTCCTCCTCCTCTTCTAGTCCCCACTCATCGTACGTACCTGCCCACTCCCTCCCCTCCTCTCCCACCCTCTCCTCTCCTCCTCCGCCTCCTCCTCCTCCTCCTCCTCTTCCTCCTCCTCCTCCTCCCGCCCATCCACTCCACTCATCCCACCCCGCCCCACCCATTCTATGAGTCACCGTCCCGTCACCGACAGACGGATCCTCCCCCTCCCCCTCCCCCTTCCCCCTCCCCATCACCCGTTGCGGTTCACACGAGACGATCTTCATTCACTCATTCACTACCTCATTCACTTATTCATCCCCATCCCCCCTCTGCCTTTCCCCCTCTCCTCACCCCCTCCCATTCACTGTTACTCAAGCGGAAAGGAACTTAAAGGAAGGGAAAAATGTGAAGGGTGTTTTTTTTTTCTTTTTTTATCTTGTGAGTTATTATTCATTGTCCTATTTATTCATTCATTAATTTATTTATTCATTTATCTATTCATTTATTCGCTCAGTTACTCATTAATATGTTGCAGGGAAGAGGTAAAAAAAATTATAATGCTTTTGCGAGTTATTCATTTATTTATTTGGTTTATTCATTTATTCATTCATTCATTCACTCAGTCACTCATCCACATGTTGAATGAAAGGGGTAAAAAAAATATGAGGCTTATTCATTAAGTTATTCATCCAGTGTTTGTTAATTAATTTGGTTTATTTATCCCTTCATCCATTCATTCATTTAGTTACTCATTCAATTGTAACTCACTGTTTTCTCTATTTCTTATTTTTTTTCATTTTTATTCGTCATCCCATTTATCCCTTCGCTTATTCATTTGTGGACTCATTTCCATTTATTCAATTACTTATACACTCAAGAGTTTATTCATTCATAGAAAACACTTCACTAAAGAAAACGAGGCGAAAGGAAATGAACTGAAAGTGAAAACGGGAACCAAAGGAGGAAACGAAAACCAGAAGAAGAAAACGAACAAGAACCGGAAAACGAACCCAAAGAAAACGAACTGAAATAGAAAACAAACTAAAAAAATATGAATCAAAGAAAAGGAACCACAACAGAAAGCGAATCAAAGAAAACGAACTAGAGAACCAAAGAAAACGAAGTGAAAAAATGTTGAACCAAAGGAAAAACGAAAACGAACCGGGAAAGAAAACGGACTTGCATGGAACACAATTTTCACTGACGTCATCCTTTGGTTCATACCGAGAGAGAGAGAGAGAGAGAGAGAGAGAGAGAGAGAGAGAGAGAGAGAGAGAGAGAGAGAGAGAGAGAGAGCCGGCAACGAGGAATCATCAAACTCTCTCTCTCTCTCTCTCTCTCTCTCTCTCTCTCTCTCTCTCTCTCTCTCTCTCTCTCTCTCTCTCTCTCTCTCTCTCTCTCT
The DNA here is from genome assembly GCF_035594125.1 of Scylla paramamosain. NCBI lineage: Eukaryota > Metazoa > Arthropoda > Malacostraca > Decapoda > Portunidae > Scylla > Scylla paramamosain. The sequence continues at coordinate 15,458,007 of NC_087184.1, forward strand.
AGCCTCGTAAAGTAAGAATAAAGTAAGGAGTCTTCGCCTTTACTATCTTTATCATTTACTTTAGATAAGATAGTGCAGCTTATCAGTCTTCTTAGGGTCTACGTGTCTGCTGCTGCTTGTTCTTCATTTGTATTTCCTTGTGTGGATTTTCGTGAGAGTGATGTGTGTTGAGGTGACTCGGCTGTGTGAAGGAGGAGGAGTAACGCGTGGTGGAGGTGAGTGTTCTGAGGTGACTGACTCACTGACTTCAGGAGCTGGTGTGTGTGTGTCGGGGAGATGAACAGTGATCTGAACGCAGCGTTACACCAGTGCACACTACACACACACACACACACACACACACACACACACACACACACACACACACACACACACACACACACACACACACAGAAGGGTGACAGACATGCTGCATGTTGTTCATCTTTATTGGTGATGGTGGATAGAGCGTGGAGCAGCGTGACACTCACTGCGGGAAGACAGGCCACCGTGGCGGGGCCCTGCAGCACCGCCGCCAGGCAGGGGGCGGGGCGGAGGCTCAAACAAGACGAGGCTCAACAGAGTAACATGAACATAATAGTGAGTCTGCCTGAGCCGCCTGCCGCGCGGCCTTGCTGTGGGTATATGACAGCACACTGAGCCAATCTGGTGCTGGGGCCGCGGCGGGGCGGCGAGGGGGCGGGAGGCACGTGCGGCGCGGCGCGGCGCGGCGCGGCGCGGCACTGCTGACCTGGATATGAGCTCTGGAAAGGCACGGAAGGCCTGTCCCACCTGTGCTTGTGGTCGCCGCCTCGCCCTAGGAGTGTCTGGCGTGGCGGGCGGCAGGAGTGGCGGCGCCGCGGGCTGGTTAACTCTCCACCATGTTGGCGACCCTACCCTCTGTGCCGGTGCGCTGCGCACACATGCAGCCCACGGACACGACCTCCGTGCTGGGCATGAAGTCCTGGCTGGATTGGCGCACCCACGTCATGATGGTCTGCTGCACCGCCTGGCACCGGAAGTCCCAGCCGCGGTCTGAGCAGGACTGCTGCTGACACAGGCACTTGACCTCCACCACGCTGGGCGGCCACACGTTCTCCCCCAGGCGCTTCTCCTGCAGTATGGAGGGGCACACGCCCACGTCCAGAGTATTGCGCATCCACCTGGGCTCCACATAGTGGTGGCGCATGTCCACCCTGAACAGCGGCACCGACAGGTCCCGGCACACCGCCTCCTCCTGCTGCATCTGCGATAAGGACACCAGCCCCTCGGGGATGGACATGTAGTCTGCCTCCCAGCTCTGCGTCACCTTTGAGGCAGGGACGGGCGTCAGCTCTCCTCGCCGGCACGCCCTCCTTCCTGCCCCTCGGCAGACAGCTCCTCGCTTGCCCACGCGTCCCGCCGTTCTTGTGGAGGCAACAGGCTCGTCAGCCTCTGCGAGGCGGCCCAGCGGCACCACCAGGGACAGTGTGTCAGCCTCGCCCTCGTTCTCCGGGGACTCCTCGGTGTCGGCGGCGACTTTTCGGGCAGCGGCATCGGCGGCAGCGGCGGTGTGGCCTCGGTGGCCGTGCTGCATGGACAGCAGGGAGCTCAGCCACCACCACTCAGGCACCACGAGGGGCGGCACCTGCTGCTGCTGCTGCTGCTGTTGCACGGCGCCTTCCCTGCTGACGAGAGTGTCCGAGACGGCGGTGCCGAGGCCCGGGCTGGTGGCGAGGAGAAGACCCAGGCACAGGTGCAGCGTGAGGCCCCGCCTCATGGTGGTGGTGGCCGGCCTTATCGAGTAGTCCATGTGTGAGGAGATGCGGGAGCCGTACAGAGGGAGATCTGGTTGCGGCTGGAGTCACAGGTCCTGATGGCAGCTTTATAAGGCTCCTCAAGGCACTGTTACGCCACTGCGCCGCCGTAACACCTTTTAATCTTGAGCAGCCTTTGGAGGCTTCGGAAACTGTGGGCGAGGCGTTGTTGGCGCCTGTAATTAAGGCGAGTCAAAGGCGGCGATAAGAAGGCATTAACGAGCTATTGGCGCGAAGACCGGCACATGAAAGTTAGCGGTATTTTTACTCTTCGTCGCAATACTAGACTGGTGAAATGGCCAACACCCGGCCAGCATACCTGAGGCCCGTCACATAGGCCAGGCCAGGCGGGGCGGGACGGAGCAGGATGCAACCGATCGGGCCACCACCACCTCGCGGTTCTCCCACAATTCACTAAACAAACGTTCTAAAAAACCT
>NC_087184.1:15472719-15535219 GCF_035594125.1 Scylla paramamosain
TACCCACAGAAAAGGCCTTTATTGGGATGAGCAGAACCCTAAAAAAAGACCCAGAAAGACTCCCCACCAGAAGACCTCAGGAGGACTGTAGAAACTCTCCATGAAGACCCCAGGAAGACCCCTTGAAAGATTCCAGGAAGACTCAGAGGAGGGCCCTAGAAGGATCCCCAGGAAGACCCAAGGAAGACCCCAGAGAAACCCTGAAAAAAAAAACAAAGGAAACACCTCCAGGAAGACGGCCAGGAAGACCCCAGGAAGGACCCAAGAAAAAAACAGGAAGACCCACCAGGAAGAACCCCAGGAAGACCCAGCAAGACCCCAGGAAAGACCCAAGGAAATACCCAAGGAAAGACTCCAGAAAGACCCACAGAAAGACTAGTAGGACCCCAGGAAGATCCCAGAGAGCTCCACCAGGAAGACCCCAGGAAGACCCCCAGGAAGACCCCCCCCCCCAGAAAGACCCAAAGAAGACCCCAGGAAGATCAAGGAAGACCCCAGAAACCTCCACCAGAAAGAACCCAAAGAAGACCCAAGAAAGGCAGCCAGGAAGACCCCAGGAATACCCCAAGGACACAGAAACACCCCAGCTAGGACCCAGCGAAATCCCACAAGACCCAACAAACCCAACCTAGACCCCAACAAACCCCCCAAAAAAGACTCCAGGAAGATCATAAAGACACAGGAACACCCCAACTAGACCCCACTAGATCCTATTTGACCCAACACACACCTAACCCCAACACAGTTTATCCTGGACCGCAACAAAATTCCCAAAAAGACCCCCAATCAGTCCCTGAAGACCTAGAAACATCCCAGCTAGACCCCTTGAGACCCCAACAAAGCCACACTAACGCAAACACACCCAAACCCAACAAAATCAATCACAGACCCTAACCAGACCCAAAAAAGACCCTAAAGACCACAGAAATCCACAAAAAGGACCCTAATCAGACCCTACGCACGTGGAAACACCCCAATTGGACCCCAGCTAGACTAGAGAAGGCAGCGAGTGGCACCTTTCTGGCGGCCTCGCACACCATCACCACCACCACCACCGCCGCCGCCACCACCGCCACTGTATTGATCCCCAGCCTCACCAAGGGCTCCTCCCTCTCCAGCAGCTTCCTCGGTCACGGCGCCCCTCGTAGTATGCCTCTATGGATCAAGATTCTGCTAATAACACGTCCTATGCTAAGATTATCCTACTGCTGTCACCATTTGTGCGCCTATCCTAACACTGTCCCATTGCTGTCACCATTTGTATGCTTGTCTGTGCTCGCTAAAATGCCCCTCATTGCTAAATTCTCCTGCAGAAGTTGTATTTGTAGAAGATCATGTCCTAAGCTGTATGGGGTGTTGGGTGATGGGCGAACAGTGTCAGTCAGTCAGTCATAAGCCACACTAGGATTGACTGACTGACTGACTGACTGACTGACTGACTGACTGACTGACTGACTTATAAATGAGGTATTATAGGGGACAAAATGACTCATCCAAGAGATATTGATAAGCTGACTGATTGACTGGTTGACTGGCTAACTGATTGACTGGCTGATTGACTGAGTGAAGGGCTGACTAGCTTAGGAATGGGATTATATGACCTGACATAGTGAAAGAATGGGGATAAACTGTATTTCAAGAGTTTATTAGCTAAGTGACTGACTGACTGACTGACTGACTGACTGATGGACTGATTGATTGACTTGAGAATGGAATAGTTTTGAGTCATATAATTGAGAGGGTAGTGGAAAAATAGTGTTTGAAGAGTTGATTAGCTAACTGACTAACTAACTGACTAACTGACAGGGCGACTGACTGACTGACTGACTGACTGAATGATGGACTGATTGACTGACTTGAGAATGGGATAATTTTGAGTCATATCATTGGGAAAGAAGGAGAAAAATAGTGTTTAGAGAGTTGATTAGCTAACTGACTGACTGACTGACTGACTGACTGACTGATTGATTGATAGACTGATTGACTGACTTGAGAATGGGATAATTTTTAGTCATATCATCGAGAAGGAAGGGGAAAATAGTGTTTAAAGAGTTGATTAGCTAACTGAGCTAACTGATTGACTTAAAAATGAAATCATATTGCATTTTATTACAAAGAGAGAAACAATATGAGTAAATATGAGTCTTTTAAGAGAAACTGATTAAGTAACTGATTCACTGACTGACTGACTGACTGATTTAAGGAGTCCAGATACCCGAGATACTACGTCGTCATGTTTAAATGGGGAAAAATGGACATTCAAGAGAAACTGACAGACTGACTGACTGACTGACTGACTGATTGACTGACTGACTGGCTGACTGACTGACTGATTGGCTGGTTGGCTGACTGACTGATGGACTGATTGGCTGGATGGCTGATTGGCTGGCTGGCTGGCTGGCTGACTGACTGACTGACTGACTGACTGAACAACTGACTGACTGACTGACTGACTGACTGACTGACTAACTGACTGACTGACTTAGGCGCTACGGAACCGGAATCAGAGAGAGAGAGAGAGAGAGAGAGAGAGAGAGAGAGAGAGAGAGAGAGAGAGAGAGAGAGAGGTGAACTATCGAAAAAAAGCGTACATTTAATACTTTCGCAGCATAGCAGAACACTCCCGGCACAGACTTTGATGAATATAACTGTGCATATTCAAAGGAAATATTATTGGCTATAACGAAGTGTCACTAAATCCTAACTGGAAGAGAAAAAGGGAGAAAAAGCACCACACTCGCTCAAAAAGGAATTCAAAAGAGAAAGACAAGAAGAAAAGTACTAAATTTGTTGAAAAGGAATGTAAAAAACAAATAGAGACAAAAAGATCGTCTAAAAAGGAATGAAAAACAAGAAAACAGAAAAACAAGAAAATAATATACTCGTTGAAAAGGGAACGTAAAAACAGCAATAACTGTAAATAAATAAATAAATAAAACAAGAAAAATACTGTCTATGTCACAGAAACGGCCACACTCAAAGACTGGACTTCTGAGTGTCTAGGAAGATCTGTAAACACAATGTAACACACACACACACACACTTAACTAATGGTTTAAATTTCATTTTGTTTTATTATATTCTATTTTTTTCTTATTTTTTTTTCTACTTTATCTTTTCATTTTTTCCTTTTTTTATTGTTAACCTATTTTATTTTGTTATTTTATTTTACGTTACTTTATTTTAACAGCTTTCCAAGGTTCATCGTATTTCAGTCCACACTTATAGTACTCTCTCTCTCTCTCTTTCTTTCTCCTACACGAGTACACATAAGCCAAACACAATCAGAGACAGTACCTCAGGAAAACACCCACATTTTCCCCTCGTCTCCTGCACCTCGCCACTCCTACAGGCATTAAATTGGGAGACTTGCATATTCATGGGTCATTATTTACATACAAATTATCCTCTTAGAATGCATGTAGTTTCCGACTTTCACCCTAAATTGGCTGAAAAATATACGAATAAATCAAAATATGAAGGTTGTATTTGGGTTTGGGGTTTTAATAAATGAATGATGCTTACTCTCGTTAGAATGTGCGTGGTTACTGACTTTCGTCCTAAATCGACTGAAAATTATGAGTAAATTAAAATATGGAAGTTGTATTAGTTTTCATAACTTTACAGATAAGATAATGTTGGTCTCCTTAAGAATGTACGTACGTAAGTAGTTTTAATTCCGATTCTCGCCGTAAATTTACTAAAAATATTAAGTGCAAAGTTAAAATACCCAGGTTGCATCAGTCTTCAGGTTAATGGTTGTTTAACAGAAGCAAGGCGCACTTGTCTGTAATTTTGGGTGATGCTACAAAACCTCCGTAACTCACTAATCTGATACACAAAAATTTCCGCTTCAGTAAAAATTAACACATACCTTGTAGCCACGGTGACTGTCAGTGTCTGTCAGTCTTATTGTGATTGTTTGGGTGATGTACTGGAGCTACAGGCTGTAATGGCACTGCTTGGGTGTACTGGGGCCTGTCTGGAGATTTCTGGTTATGGATGTACTGGGACTGCGTGGGTTGTGCACTCTCCACCTTGGCGAGACTCATCTGATGCACCAAATCTACAGAACCAATGAAGTCAAGATTCTGTCCAACCATTCACTGTTTGATTCTGACTTGTAGATGATACCCAGGTTGATGCACGGTTTAGATAAGTACACAGGTAATCCTCTAGTACTGCTTCCTATGTCGGTGATCTAAGTAAAGTACTGAAGACAGGATACAGCTGGTGCCGCCATTCATGCGGCACGCCGTGGTGTAAACAGACCCTGCTCACGAGGACACCATAGTGGCGCAACCAAATTTTCTTGGTGGCGTTACCTTTTTTTTTTTTTTTTTTCTGGCCTCGTACAAAAACGGCTTCCTGCGCCATCCAAATTTGACCGCGCTGTCAGATGTGGTGACGCGGCTAAGTCTGAATGGTTACACTTGAATCACCGCAAACATGGTGACGTGAAGAGCGCATTAAATCTAGGAACTGCATTAAATTTGTTGAGGTTTTCCAGGGTGCTTTCGTGATTCGCGTGGTAATCAACAAGCTACGGTGGGAATTATTAGGATTTTCAAGATTGTTTTCATGACTCGAGGGGTAACTGAACAAGCTCCAATGGGAATTACAGGGGTGTTCAAGGTTCTCATGGGAGTTTTCAACCTTGCTTTCATGATTCTGATAGTTTCACAGGCCCAGGGGGAAATTACCTTGGTTTTTGAAAGGATGCGCTTTCATGACCGCAATAATAGTCTACATCACTGAAAAGAAAAAAAAAATGCGAACCCAACTAATCACCTCTGTGGCCTTTGAAAGCAGTCTTAATGAGAACAAAGTGGTTCAAGGTGCAGGCCCCGCCACACACTGTACCCACGTATTCACTCTCCACCTAAGGCCTTAATTACAACTCACCCCAATTAAGACACAACAAACATGCAGTATAGTTTATTTTGAGTCAACAATCTGCACACAAATCGAAAGTAGAATAATATATTTCACTTGAACGTAAACTTTCCAGCCACGGGTGGTGTCTGTACAGGAATCAATGTGCTACACTGGAAGTTGTGATGAGAGGGAGGGAGGGACAACTGATGATAATATATTCCCAACATCAGACTTAGAATGACACTGCACACATACTTGAGCAGAACTTGCAAGAACTGAAATTTTCTTCTGCCCCGCACTTGGAGAGGGACAACTGAAAATGCATTCCTGATATAAGGCTTCAAACTCATTCCACACACTAGAGCAGGGCTTGCTGACTGATATAACTGGCAAGAACCAAGATTTATGCCCTTCACTGTACTTGTAGAGGGGGACAGCCAATCAACCAATATTAATGCATTTCTGACATAACTTTAATTCATTACACACACATACACACACACACACACACACACACACCAAGCACAGAGTTTACCAACCCACAATGTATTCAAGAACTGAGATTTTTCTTCTGCACTTTAAAAAAGGGACAAATGATGATTCTTTACTTCCAGTATTAGACTTGAATTCATTGCACACACTAGAGCAGACCTGCTGACTGGTATAACATAAGAACCCTGCACTTAAAGAGAGGGATAAAACAATGCTTCATTCCCAATATAAGATTCGAATTCATTGCATACACTACCATGGAGTTTCCTGACTGGTATAACATTTAAAACTTGAATTCACTGCACACACACCTACCACAGAATTTGCTGACTGGTATAACTAATAACAACCAAGATTTCCATCCCTGTACTTAAAGAGAGGAAGAAATAAGATTTCTGGCAATGCTGTACTCCTGACTTAAATCATTGCACATATACCTACCACAGAATTGACTGGTTGGCATAGTTGGCATGAACCAAGACTTTGTCCTGTACTTTGCTATACCAGATCTATTTCATGACTAGATTATCCATCTCATATACAGGGAATATTAAGAATCCACTTTTCTTTTCTTAAATTTTATGTTATGGTAAAAGTTTTGCAGCACTCGGCAAATACTTCTTCTATTGGGTTAGGTTAGGTTTTGAAGTTCTATCATAAAAAGTCAAAACAGTGAGAATTTTGGCACTTTTTATGCAAATAATTAAGAATCCAGTAAAATATCTCCTAATAGATCTTTTCTTCCTAAGATTCAAGAATATGACAAATTTTACTCAATTCTTTCACTTTTCACTTCATTCCTTATCATAAATCATCCCAGTCTTATCTCGTTCCAAAATTATAACCAAACTTTGTCCACCTGGCATTCAAATCAACAATAAATTTAGGTTAATTCTTCCACTTTTCTCTCCTACAGACAGTAACACTATATCCTGTAACCTTTTTGCTTCTTGTCATAAAACACCTGAGTCTTGTCTCATCTCAAAGTTACAACTAAACCTTGTCCAATTGGTATTTAGGCCAATTTTTCCGCTTTTCACCTACAGACAGCAAGACTATGTATATCCTGTGATGTTTTTGCTTCTTGTCATGAAACATCCCAGTATTGCTTCATTCCAAAGTTATAATTAAAACCTTGTCCACCTGAGATTCAAAACTGACAAATTTAGCTCAATACCTCCACTCTTCTCTCCTACAGACTGCAAGACCTGTAAGCTTTTCACTTCACTCCTTATTAAAAACACATTCCAGTCTTGCTTCATTCCAAAACTATAACTAAATCTTGTCCACCTGGTATTCAAAACTGTGATGAACCTTTCTCCACTTTTCTCCAGCAGACAGCAAGACTATACCCAGTAAATTTTTCACTCCTTATAAAACATGTGTCTTGCTTCATCCAAAATTATAAATAAATTTTGTCCACCTGGGATTCAAAACTGTGAGATATTTAATTAAACTTTGTCTACTACAACATGCAATCTCATACATGTTCTTCCCATATCAACATAAACTTCAACTCACACATCCACTAGTTCACAGCAGAATAAATAATCCACTTAACACATCTAAAAAAGTATTAAAGAGTAATAATTCTCTCAAGGCTTTTTTAAAATATCACAACATAATCGTAGTAAATAAAATACTTGATGCGTTTCCTTACACTAAACACATCAGTGACTTAACAGATTAAACACTGGCCGCCCGTAACACAAGTGAACAGTCAAAGAACACCACACAGGGAGAACAAGCCTTCAGTAACACCCAAAGAACACAACAATACGAGTAACAGAACCATTTACGCACATTATAAATACGTCAAAAAAGAAAACTCTGGAGAACAAGCTTTCAGTAACACCCAATAACACAACAGTACGAAGAACAGAACCGTTTACACACATATTATAAATACGACAAAAAGAAAAACTATGCACACGTTATAAATATGACACGAAAAACAAACTATCCATTCATATAAACTTTTACAAACAGGGTACAAAATATTTTTCTGGCACCTTTGGAGACAACAGGACTTTGGTTAGTGGTATGGAGGGAGCACATGAAAACTACTATGAGCCCTCAGCTTCTCCAGTCCATGGGAATGAGTGCCTCTATTTACTACCAAGGTATTCAAATGCATCTCAGCTTGACGAAAAGAGTTCACTGCATAGATGGAAAAGAAATATTTACACATCCCCTTTCCTTTTCTTAATCATATGAAAGTGTTTAGGACCTTATAACAAAACCCTTATAACCTTCTTTCCCTGCTAATCCTGAAGTAAGACCTCTACAAAACTCTTATATACCATCTTTCCCTGTTCCTACCCAGATCAAAATGTGAAGCAGGATTTTACTAAAGGACCCTTATCACTTCCCCTGTTCCTGGTTAGATTAGAATATGCAGCAGGATTTTACTAAACAGGATTTTTACTAAACAACCCTTATCACCTTCTATTCCAAGTCAGATTGAAATGTGCAGCAGGATCTCTATATTCAAGCCAGAGATGGGACAGCCAAAACACGTCACCTAATCCTCCAGTTTCCTTGCCAGCTTATTAAATTGAACTGAATGAGTTTCAAGCACCAAGCCAAGGACTGCAGACATTCAAAACCAGTCTGTTATAGATTTGATGAGGTTTCTAAGTGGGAATGAGTAAAAAGAATAAGAAAATATGGATCAATACAAGAAATGGTGCCTGGGTTTAAAAGATTTCTAAGCACAGACATTCTAAAGTCTAAAGCAATCTTTGTTTTAAAATTGATGGGAATTTTTTGTGGCAATGAGAAAAAAAGAGTAATTGATAATATTTCTTGGTGGGAATGAGTAAAAAAAAGAGCAAGAAAATAAGGATCAGTACAAGAAATGGTGGCCAAATTTAAGAGATTTCTATTTCTAAGCACAGACAATCTAAGCCAATTTATGTCATAGAATTATTAAGATTTTGGTGGCAGTGAGTAAAGAAGAGCAAATAATAAGATTTCTGGTGCCAATGAGAAAAGAAAATAAGCAAGAAAATAAGAATCAACACTGGAAATGGTGCCTTAGTTTAACAGATCTTCATTTTTAGCACAGACATTCTACACCAATCTGTTTTAGAATTTTTAAGCTTTTTTGGTGGCGATGAGTAAATAAAACAAGAAAACAAGACTTAATAAAGGAAATGGTGCTAAGTTTGACAGATCTTCATTTTTAGCACCGATATTATATGCCAACCTCTGCTTTAGAATGTATAAGCTTTTCCAGTGGCAATGAGTAAAATAAAATCAAGAAAACAAGACTTAATAAAGGAAATGGTGCCTAAGATTAACAGATCTTCATTTTTAGCATAGATATTCTATGCTAATCTCTGCTTTAGAATTTATAGGCTTTTCCAGTGGCAATGAGTAAAACAAGGCAAAATGAAGATGGTGCCTAAATTCACTCTTATGTCTAGAGAAGATCCTGAATGAACCTACCTAGCAGACGGACGAACCATTCATCTGCTTTGAACTTTCTTGCCTAAGTGTGGATACATATCAGAGGCATGTCAATATAGATACGTACAATGATTTCTGAAATATTTACAATGGAGACATAATGGTATTCAGTTTTTCATCTAACAAGAAAAAAAAGAGACCTTATTCGTAAAAATTATCCTAGATATGTATAGATTTGCTACATGTGTATTATATAAACATTATCCTATCACACTATGTATGCATTCAGCAATTAAATTCAGTAGTGATAGGTTAGGTTAGGGCAGTCAGGTTAGGTTTGGTTTGGTTATATTAGGTTAGGTGAGGTTAGGTTTGGTTATGTTAAGTTAGGTCAGGTTAAGTTAGGTTGGATTAGATTAGGTCAGGTTGGATTAGATTAAGTTAGGTTAGGTTAGGTTGGATTATATTTAGTTTGGGTAAGGTAGGATAAGTCAGGTCATTAGGACAGGTTGGATTAAGCTAGGTAAGGTGAGTGGCCAGAGGTACTAATGAACCCAGGGTGCAGTAATGGAGGAGCTGAGTTATACATTGACTTCCACACAGAATCCTCACAGCCAAGGAGAAATAGGACTGGCTCTCGAGTGACGTGGCCCAGCATCGAGTGGACCCCTGGCAGATGGTAATGTTAAGGGCTCAAAACAAACTCCTATGTAAAACTCAGGCCAGAAGCAACACTGCAGATTTCCGTCACTTTCCTTCACAAGACCCTGTGCTATTCATCTCAACTGATTTGCTGTAGGTATTGTTACCAGATCAAACTGTATTAGCAAATTTTGCTATTTTTTTCCTTCATAAGAGTCTGTACCATTTACCTCTCAATTAATTAACTGTATGTGTCATCATTAGATTAGACTGTATTAGCAGATTTCCATAATTTTTTTTTCCCTGCACTATTTCCCTCTCAACTGACTTACCAGAATGTTACCAGATTAAAGACTGTATTACAAGATCTCCATATTTTTTTCCTTCATAAGACCCTGTACTACTTCCTTCTAACTGATTTGCTGTATTGCATCAGATTATGGACCATGTTAGTATATGTTTTGATGTTTTATCTCAGCAACTTCTAACAGGGTCCACTACAAGTTTTTATGGTTTTCAAGGGTGTTTTCATGATTCTAGTGATACGAGTAGTTTGATAAGGTTTAGTAGAATTTATGAGGGTTTTCAAGGGTAATTTTAAGGTTTTGCTGACAGTTTAGCAGGTTCTAGTGTTAATTTAACAAGTTTTCAAGGATTTTTCATGATTCTACTGATAATTTTGCGAGCCTAATGAAAACTATTTGGCTTTCAAAGATGTTTCAACAATTCTAGTATGTAGTAATTCAACCAAAAGATGAATTTGCAGAATCCTGCATTACCATGAATAAAACGTACAAAGAACCAGACTAACCATCTCTCTAACCTCTCAAAACAGTTCTTGCAAGAACACAAATCAAAACACAAGCCTGACTGTTTGGAAATCCACAGCATCACTTGGGGCAGGAGCTGTACAGGACCAGGAGCATCCACGGTAACTAGTATAACAACAACAACAACAACAACGGAGGGACAGCAAACATGAATGGTAGGCAAGTGACCCGCACGTGTGAGGGAGGGAGGGTGCAGGAGAGAATGACCCTCGGTTAGGCAAAGCTGGGCAGTGTAGATGACAGATAGGACCATATTCTGAAAAACTTCTGTGCCACACCTCCAATACTTTTAAGAGGCTCTAGTTGAAGTTACGTGGGAATTTAAGGATGTTTTTATATATTTATTGGTAGACTGATAAGATTTTTATGTTAACAAAAGGAGAAACACTCTTGAAAACCCAGCTAATCATCTGTGTGGCCTCTAAAAATTGTTGTGGTGAGAAAGAAAAGCATCTCTGAATACGGGGCATAATCCGACAGATACTCCGTCTCCTACGATCTTGTCAATAATTCCTCACTGCTACTGCTACTCGTACATTTGTCTGCTGTGGTTCTATACGTGAAGATAGGGCTGGTATTAATGAACTGCGGCTACTGATGTGGCATTGCCCTTTACGAGTCTACGTGATGCTAGGTGGAGCGAGGAATGAAATGAGGACTTGAGTGTCACATGTATGGTATCTTGATCTTTATTCCATATCTTGGGTGGTAAGTGATGCTAGGTACAGTTAAGGATGAAATGAGGAACTGAGTATTTTTTTCTTGTAGTATTTTGTGTTTACTCCTTATTTTCTTGGTGATGAGTCTATATTTCTACATTTTCAGAGGGCTGGGGATGAAATGAGGACTTGGGTGTTGTGTTTCTTGTGGTATCTTGGTTTTTACTCCTTAGTTTCTTGGTGATAAGTCTACATTTTTAGACTTTCATGGAGTGGGGGATGAAATGAGGCCTTGAGTATTGTATTTCTTAAGGTATCTTCATTTTTACTCCATATCATCATGTTTCTTGGGTGATAGTCTTCATTTCTACATTTGCAGCTGCAGAAATTAGAACTAACACATCACAGTCAATTTTCTGGTGTCATTTTTATTTTACGTAGAAATATCAGTGTAATATTTTCTGGTGATAGGGTGAGAGGAGTCTGTCTTCTTATATTTTCAATTGCAGAATCTGACTGATGTATGATGCTTGTTTTGTCGGCCTTGTAGAATTATTTCCTTACTTGCTAAAACATCAAAGCCATTATTTCAAACCCCCTGTAAATTCTAGAAGTAAATAATAATAATAATAATAATAATAATAATAATAATAATAATAATAATAATAATAATAATAATAATAATAGAAGTAACATGAATTAAAAATATTGCACATACACTCATACATCTTTGGTAAACATGTCTTCATAAACAAACAGCATACAAGATCTACTAATACGTCATATTCTATCAATAAAATAACATCAATGACATCAAAACTCTCCATATGCACAAGAAAGCCGTAGAAACACATTTGTGACAGAATTTGTAAAGGGAAAAGCACTTGATCCATCCAAACTAAAGCTCACATGTAGGTTATTACTTTAAAGACAGCGTCGTGATCTGAGATGGATGAACACACGACCTGGAGAAATATCACTACTAATTTCTCGTTTTGTGGTACGTCAGACCACAAGATTAAAAAATACATGGATGATAAGGAGAAGAATAATTAAAATAGAAATGACAAAAGAAGAATTAAAAGGGAATAAATGAAGTGTTTAATGAAATAACACTGATGAAAGGAAGAAAAATAATAGGGAATTGATAAAGAGTGTAAAATAAAATAACGCTGATGAAAGAGGGAGAAGTAAGAGGGATTTATGAAGAGCATAAAATAAAATAACACTGACAAAAGAGGAAAAATAAAAGGGAATTAATGAAGAGTAAAAATTAAACAGAAGTGACGTAAGAGGGAAAATATAATAAAATGTGCAAAATTAAATAAAACTCATAAAAGAGTATGGAAAAATAGGAGAGAATCAATGAAGGATGCAAAATACAAGACAGCTTTCATGACTTCAACCATAACACAAAATTTCCATTGCATTTTAGTCTTCATACGAAAATCACAACATAAAAGATAACACAATGAACATTTTCCGATATTATTAATCTCCCTTTATTCTAAATTCGCTAAACCCAGGATCTGTTTTGAATTTCTAAGGCTTTCTAATTTTTCTGAATGATTTTTCTTAACATTTTTTTTTTTTATGATTTCCAGTATGATGTCTTCCTTATATCTTTTTTATATGATTCTCATTATGATTTTTTTTCTTTGTGAATTTTCTTTATGACTTTCCTTTACAGCTTTTCCTTCTCCAATATCTCAATAATCCTATATTTACTGACCTTGTATTCTTTAGTAACACTGGGCCTTGAGTGAGAGTTCGCTGCCACCCGCTATCACAAGCACCTCGCGTCACTGAACAAAGACAGCACAGCACACAGGAACACAGGCTGCAATGGCGTCACTATGATCTGCATGAGAGCCTTAGCTAAATCATCAGAGGTGCTTTCATATGCTGCTTATAAGCATGAAATATAGTAAGGCTAATCTGAACTATCACTATGGCAACTCCTATATGTATTCAAAGTCTAATGAAAGCTATAGCTCTTATAAAAAGTAACAGGTTCACGTCGTCTATGATTCGCTATGTTTTATCTAGTATGTCTTTCAAGTATTATTTGTGATATAAACAAAGAGGGCACTACAGAGGATGACTAGTGCTTCAATCCGTCACTCACGCAAACAACTGCAGTATATTGATAAACATTACAATTTGTACACTATGGAGTAATGTTGGGAAGGAATGTATCATGCACAGCCTCTCAGCGACAGCCAAGAGTGCCTCAGTGAGTGCCACAGACTGTGCCACCACCCTCAAGGACTTACACTAATGGGGACTAAACTGTCTCTCAATGAAAATTATTAGCTATTAAATAGTACCATTATAAAATGAAGTAAATGAAAATATCATTCACACCTGATAAAAGTGACGACCACCTGCATCACAGAGGAAAAAATTCTGTCTGAACAAGTACGTTACTGGCCTGAATAAAAGATAGGGTGCATACAGTGTGGCACCACACTACTTCCCAGGCCAGTCCGGCCAGTAGTTGATGTGGTAGCGGACCGTGCTGCCCTCAAAGAGCCGATCCATCCAGTTACTGAGGCCCTCCAGCAGCTGCTCCTCAAACAGAATGTTGCTGTAGTAGTTCAGCAGAGGTCTCTGAGCAAGGCAAGGACCAACACACATTAGAATCATCACAAAGCAGAAATTATTTGTAGCAATCATCTCCATAATGACGGCAATGACAACCACCAAGACAGAGCATCATACTGCATGAACACTAACGTTTGAGGAGATGGAATCCTTCTTCTTGTCTCCCACCTCGGCATCCGATGCCTCAGACTCGGACTCATTGTCGCTGAAGCCCATGAAGTCTCCACTGATGCCAGAGCGGGGGTGCTGCAGACCAACACAGGAACATGCGTCACTATGGCACTCCCACACCTGTCACACTAACACTGCACTACAGGCACTCAGGGTTCTGGCATAGCACTGAGATGCCATGAAGTGGATGTCCCTTCTTGTGGCCATCACAATGATTAACAAGAGGTGAAAGTCCTGGAGGTGACACTAAGTATACAACCTCTGCTGATGGTTAGGGTGACCTTTCATAGCCTAGTGTGCAGCACATCAACTGTTACAGAACAACACGGGAACACAATGATCCAGCAATCCTCTGTACAGTGTTGCCAAGGATCCTGCACTTAACACCCTGGACACAGGCTATCAAAGCTCAGAGGGAGGTGAGGAGTACTGCAAGAGTATTAGTATAGAGAGATGCAATCACAGGCTTGGGAAGAGAGCATATATCTCTGAGATGGACTTTGTTAGCACTGTTGGATAATAAAAAAAAAAAACAATATCTAGTAAATACAGTTGCAATCTGTGGAATCACTACAGTCCTTGCTGCTTTCATTAGATAATAATTTCAATGCACATACAAATATTATATACAGTACTGAAAGTTAATGAGCCAAGCTATTTACACCCCTAGACAGCCGCCCCAAGAGAAGGCCAACCTCCAAGCAGCATCCTACTATAAAGTTTGCAGCAAAACTTGAGAATAGTTTGTGCCATCCATGAAAACAACTGGTTCAAAGGCTTGTCTACTCTGACATCTTCTAGAGGTCTCTGGTGTGGGGACATGCACCTGCAAAGTGGGGTCCAGACTAGCCCCTGAAATACACTAAAGTTTATAGTTGTGTGATAACGTAATATAACTTCATGCGGAGGGAAATGTCGCAGTTCTTAAAGCACAAGTATACTGACCCTCCGGCGGAGACCCTCTTTCTCAGCTGTCCCTGGAACGGGGTGCAGCTGCAAGGAACAATGTGCACAGAAACATTACAACACTGGTCACAGGTGCACACGAGCTCCCTGAACGTACAAGTGGAACAAAGGACTCAGCACGCACACAACCACACGCTCACACACGCACACACACACGGTTATCACGCATTCCCACAGGGTGACCCAAAAGAGTGTGGTGTCAAGCAGAGGGAGGGGAGCTCTGTATGGCAAGAAAGATCAATTTTGTATAACAACACTTAGAAAATATAAACAAATCATGACTCACTACCAATAAATATAGAATTGATCAACACAAATATTCAATTGGTACATAATTTCATGAGCAAATATAATGAATGAGAAACTGGTGGTGTTATTCATGCAGACTAATTTGCTTTAAATATCTGTTGTATCCACATAAAAAGCGATTTTTTTTGTTCTCTCCATAACATTCAGCTTTACTGGTGATATGCTAACTAAACGTAACTCACTACACTGTGGCAAGTGTGAGGACGGCGATGTGTGGCCATGGCAGCACGACATCCGGCACAACTGAGTACTGTGACATGCAATGGAGTACAGGGAGACAATGTCTACTACGTCACTAACTCGTTTAAGACTCACTACAACATGGTATCAAGTACGAGGCTGTTCCTAAGGCCTCATCAAACGTTACTTCATCTTTCCCCTCAAGAGAGAGTGCGGCAAATCTAGGAACAACCTGTGACGTTTTAAGAGTCGGTAATCTACACCACCATTGCTGCTCTAGTGAATCGTGCTGCAAGGAGCCAGGTACTCACCCCATACGCTCCCTCAGGGTGCTTGGCATGGAAGAGGCAGTAGTACTTTCTGTGGCCGTTGAGGGAGATGACGGTGCCGATGGTGTTCTTGGGGTTGATGTTGAGGTCCCGCGGCTCTGGCAGACCCAGCACCAGGATGCGCTTGTACCACTCCATTGCTGAGGCTCTCTCAATGTTCAGGAACGCAAACATCAACGTCTTGTTTCTGCCGGGGAAATCAAGTGCATATTTAATTTTTTGTACATATACTTATTTCACTACAAAGAGAATGAAGTTAAATTAATATCTATTTTTTTTGTTTTAACAGGTATTTCATTTCAAGGAATTAAGAATCAAATGAGTATCTAGTTTTTACTCAAATACAAAATACAAATACAAAAATGCCAATAAACTTACTTCCTATACAACCATCAAGAAGTGTGGAACTTAAAGAGAAACAACGCAAGAACAAAAACCTAAACTAAATAACAATGAAATACAAACAGATATAACAAAACAAATACAAAAAGCAACAAACTCACTTCCTGTAGGGCCAACAAGCAGTGTGAAACTTTGGCATGAGTTTCGACTTGCTCTCTGAGTCACACAGCATGACCAGTGTGCGGCAGCCAGGCTTCAGCATGCGCACCAGCCCATTGTATGTCTCCCCCCGCAGCTCATGCACTCTGAGCTGTGGCTGGAGGGTTGTCTTGCCGCTCTGGTCGACGTATGTAAAGTTGGACTTGGCCACACGTTCCTCCTCCAGCCTCCTGAGAGATGGAAGAGGATGAGACTTTGAGATGATAAGGGATGGAAATAGAGATTGTAAAGAATGGACATGGAGATGATAAAGGATGAGAAAATTAGTATCTTCCTCCAGCCTCCACAGCAATGGCAAAGGATGAAAATTAATTAAAGATGATAAAGGATGGGAAATAGGGATGATAAAAGGATGGAGAAATGAGTACAACTTTTCACTCGCCTCCAACAATCCACAGACTGAAAAATATTGGAAGGTTTTTTAATGTCTTCCTGCAACACAGAGATTAAAAAAAAATTAACATGTCTCTTCCACTAATCTCCTGTTATCTAAAGATTAAAAGCATGAATAGGGCTGAGAATTTTCTTTTGATATAATAAATAAACATATTACCAATTTTCAAGTCTATTAGCATGTGACTTTTTAATTGATCTCTTAATTAATAAGTGTGTGTATGTGTGTACATGTATGTAATAACAATCTATCAATTCCTGTGGAGAAACTAACCTAAGACTAAAGTGTATTTCAATTTACTGGATTACCATGTTAGCAGTTTTAATGTATATTAGCATGTCATGTGATCTTGATTGATCTCTTAAAATATAAAGGTGTGTGTGTGTGTGTGTGTGTGTGTGTGTGTGTGTGTGTGTGTGTGTGTGTGTGTGTGTGTGTTCCTCCATTGCAGCACACACTCACACGAGGTAGGACATGATGTAACCGCCTGCCACGATGAACAGCACCGTCACCAGGATGGACACGGCCGGCAGCAGATCGTCCTCCGTCACGTTGTCCCTGCAAGGCAACAAAATGATACTCAGTCATACCACAACATTCATATGATGGTGCTGGAATGAGTATGTCTACAGCTTTTAGCAGTATTTTAGTTTTTCTTTTATAATTTAAGATGTGTGGTTTCATTAATGTCATGTGATAGATTAGGTGACTGAAGGATGAAGAGGCACAGTGAATACTTCAACATATGTGTACAAATTGAGCATAGCAAGGTATGTGGTTTTATTATTATTATATAAGTTAGGTGAATACAAACTGTAAGTGGTATGAATAAAGAATTGTATCATAGTGTACAGCACATGGATGAAGAAGCACAGTAACTACTTAAAGAAATGCCTCCAAATTGAGTATAGCAAGGTATATGGTTTCATTACTATTATGTGATAGGTCAGGTGACTAAAGAATTGTACCTGGTGTGAACAAAGAATTGTATCATATTACACAATGCATGAATGAAGCAGCACAGTGACTACTTGTATAAATGTGTACTAACTGAGTATAGGAAGGCATATGGCTTCATTACTATTATGTGAATAGGTTAGGTGACTACAAACTGTACCTGGCATAAGAATTGTACTGTATCACATTATACAACACATAGATGAAGAGACAGCAAATACTTGTATGAATGTGTATTGAGTCTAGCAAAGCACCTCTCCACAGTCTCCCACCTGAGATAGTCCTGCACAGACACCAGCTTGTTGATGATCCGCCACACGATGCCCTGTGCGTGCTCATCAAACAGCTCCTGAAATATTAATACAGGTGTGTCTCTCTCCCACTATGTAAAGATGGGGCATACACTAACCCTGCACATGTTACTTTGATGCTGCCCTTTGTCTCACTGGCCTATACATCCTTCCCCTGCTATTTGACACACCTGAATTACTCCTTAACTCCAAGACATTTTTTCTAGTCCTACAGCCACCTCCAAACACAACACTGGCTAAGAATTGCAATATATTTTCTTTCTAATCTCCTCATTTCTTGTAGAGGCTTATATAGATTTAATACCTTACTTTCAGTGCTGTGGACTGTTGCATATTAAAGTGAAAGGGTTAAATGTCATGGGAGCACTGAGAAACTGATCTGAAGGCAACATCAAACAAAGCAAGAATTCCTAATGTAAAAACAAAAGAATGTACTGATGTCTAAAACTGGTTTCAATGTTTTTTCATCATTTCTGTCACAATTTGGTAAGAAAACACATACATGATCAAAGAAATACAAAGTCAGCAGAGACACAAAGGACGGAGGGGTACTGGTAGCCTACCTGCACCACAGTCTCATATGGCATGGGCTCATTGGAGTGCAGGAGTCTCTGCACTGCTGCCCTCAGAGACTCCTGGGATGCGTTCTGCTTGTCAGGCTCCACCTCCCAGCCACCCTCCAGCCACTCGTACTTGAGGTGGTTCTGGTCCTTGCGCCACAGGATCACAATGTGGTGGTTTGTCTCAAGTGGAGAGCCGGACGCTGCAAGGCATGAGGACAACAACTGATGCAGGGTGTGTTGATAACAGATACATCAGCAAACAAGTGAATCTTCATTTACAAACATTCAATTTATAGACTTTTGAAGATAGGTTTAAAATTAATGTTGCTTCTCTTGATTTTAAAATGTAGAATTCATATTTGAATAAAAATCCTTAAAATAACCTGAAATTTAATGGAAAAAACATTATAAGGAAAAATCAAACTCAAGAACTCTTCCTCATCAATGAATCTGAATAAAAATCTTTAAAAATTACCTTAAATTTATCAAAAAAGCTTTAAATGGAAGAATTCAATCTCAACAACTGTTCCTGATCAGCGAGTTTTCGATTTACTAACAGATTTCAATTAACAAAACTCATAAACCACAAAAGTCTCATAAACCACAAAAATCTCATAAATCAAGACTCATGGGAGCATCAACACCCTGCCTGGTGCTACCCACCAGCAGTCAGGGCATTCATGAACTCCACTTGCTTCTCCCTGAAGAGGTACGTGTAGCGCACCCTGTCCCTCTCCCTGGCCTGGTCACTGATGGCGTACTCCCGCAGTGCCGCTCGGCTTGGGTCGTGTGAGGGGTCGTCTTGGGTCACCAGCACTACACACAGACGTCGCCGTGACCTCACAGACTCCACAGGACACAGCGCATCAAACACAGACTGAGGGAGAGGCGAGAATGGAGGTGATGCTGCTCATGATTAGAGATGATGATGATGACACTGATCCTCCAATTCTGGATGATTCTTTTTTTACCTTTCTTTAGGGACTGGCACCTCAGTGTGTCTTTTTTTCTTTTTGTTGCCCTAGTACAGTATCCCTCTTACATAGGAAAAATTATATTCCATGTAATGAATCAAGCCAGAATAATTATAGAAAACACACACAATGAGGTGGTTCAGGAGGTGGATGTACAAGAAACACCCACAACTTTAGAAGGCAGTATGTGCAAGAAACATCCACAACTTTAGGAGGCAGTATGTGCTAGAAACACCCACAACTTTAGGAGGCAGTTTGTGCAAGAAACACCCACAACTCTAAGAAGACCAAGTTATATAAAATTCAATAAGGAAACATAACACAATCTTGACTCAAACCCTGCAAACTGGACTGCGTAAATACAACAAAGTAAAATGCAATTCGATCAATAAACACAAGATGACTGAAAACCTGCATACTACAATCAAATAAATACCACAAAATAAAACACAATAACACACATAAACAAGGCAAACCAGCACCTGCGAGGAGAGACGCGGCAGCACCAGGAACTTGTTGCCCTCAATGATGTCCCTCATGGTGGGGTAGGGCAGGTCAGTCATGGCCACGGATGCCACGGGGGTGTGCATGTCCTCGTGGAACACCAGCAGTGTATCCACCTTGTTGGACACACTGTACCGCGCCCGGATGCTGTCTGTATCTGCCCGGTCCATCTGCACGTACCTGGGGATGTGATGTTAGCGTGATTTAGTCTTACAAAGTGTTGTTATTGTCTTTTCCCTACATATTTTTTCTTTCTTTCTTTTTATCTATGGCTCTGTAATCTCAAGGTATGCTATCATTCAAATTACATTATTGTCCTTCCCTTGCAGTTTTTTCTCTTTTTTCTACAGCTCTGTAATCTTAAGTTATGTTATCACTCTAACCATGTTTTTTTTGTCTTTTCCTTCAGCAATTTTTCTTTCCTTCTTTTTCTACAGCATTGTAATCTTATAGCGTGTTATTTTACATGTTACTGTCTTTTCCCAACATGATTTTTTTTCTTTTTCCCTACAGTCAAGTTTATAATGCTGCAAGAAACAAATTAATCCTTGGTTTTCTTTCAGTGTATATTACTGTACTGTCATCTCATGATACATTATTCTTTTAATTACATTATTGTCTTTCCCTTATATCTTTTTTCCTACAGTCACATTAATATTGCTGCAGGAAACACATCTTTCAATGGATGTTAACTGTCCCTCACCCTATGACAGCTCTCTCCCTGAACTCCCAGCCGACAGTGAGGTAGCGCAGCCGTATGATGTCCAGCCGTCCAAAGATCAACACTCGAACCTGTCACATGGGAGAGAATGAGTTCACGGGTAGGGAAAGTTAAATCCCTTCCCTTGCTTAAGTTGATCTGTCATATGGAAAAGAGTAAGTTTAGGAGTAGAGAATGTTAACCCATTTTCCTTTGCTGAAGTTAATCTGTCACATGAGAAAGAATAAGTTCAGGAATAGAGGTGACTTCTTTTCTTTTACTTAGGTTAATCTTCTCTTTCTGTCTCTCTTCCCATCCTTAAGTCTTTCCTTGTTTCCTATGAACATTATGTCTGGAATTCCGCAATCTACACAACTGAATAAGCACACATCTTACTGATCAATAATAGACACTATGGGCTATATGGCAATAAATGATTGGCTCAATAGAGTTCGATTTAAAAAAAGAGATAGGAAGGAATTGGTTCTTGAATAGACTCAGTAATCAAGTTGTTAGTACTGAGTCATTAAACAAAGTCATTTAAAAGATAATAAGACAAAATTATGGATGAGGATAACAGGCAGAAACAGGTAGGTAGATGTATTTCATGCAAGAACTGCCACGTGTAGGACTGATGGCTTCTTGCAGCTTCCCTTATGTTCTTATGCTCTAACTTATAAATAATAGAAACTGCAACTTATCTGACTCTCAACTAGTGACCACAAGTACTATTCAGAGGCAAGGGTGATGTGTGGCTGCCTTCCCTCACCTTGTTGTCCAGCCAGCCACCCAGGAAGGACTCCAGGTTCCCCTCTGTCACCCGCTGCACCAGTCTGTTTGGGAACTTGCTGCGGATGAAGTCTGCAATGGTACAACACCGTGAGGTAACTAGGACACCAAAATTTCAATGGTACAACACTACACTGAATGCACCACACTTAAGTAATTTCTTTAACTACAGACTAACAATTCAAGAAGCAGGCCTGGAATGAAAAATTGTGCATGATAATGAAAGAGAGAAAACTTGTATATTACAAGAATTTACAAGTTTTCTTTCTCAGTTCCTGTAATGAAAGAAGACACTTACTTCTGTAACTAAATAACCAGGATGACAGTATTTCTCTCTACCCAGAAACATGTAATTTAATCTTTTCTTTGATTTCTCTCTAGCAATAATCAAATAATTTCATCTTTTGATTTCTATGGTCAATAAAGCTACTTCCTTCAACAGCTATACATTCAAAGACACCACAGTATTTCCCTGCCAAGGTGACACTCCCGCTGTCATGACTCACCAACGGAGGATACCATGCTGACGGAGGGCTCAGTGTAGTGGTAAGGGTGGCCATCAAGGAGCATCACCAGGTAAGGGACTGTCTTCACCCCAATCTTCTTAGCCAGCTCCACCTCCCTCTCAGCATGAACCTGTGGGTGATGGTGCATCATGAATGGTGGGTGTTTCTGTTAAACATCTTGCCTGTCTCTATTTAATGTGGACATTGATTTATTAATGCAATGGAGAAATGAGATGTATAAATGAGTTACAGCTCTTAAAAATGTTTGTAAATCTAAATTTTGTAAAGTGAGATCACTGACATAATTTGATTTTCTTCCATTTAATGCATTTTCAACATTTAGATAATTTTATAAAACACACACACACACACAGTTTTGCATTATCATTACTTGCAACACATTATCAACACAACAAGACTTCACAACGAATCTCGAGCAACAGATACCGTGGCCATGCCGAAGTTTATGGGCTCCAGCTCCTCATTGAGTCTCTTCCAGATGGGCTCGATGTGTGCACAGGCGACGCACCACACAGCGTAGAACAGGATGAGGTATGGCTGCTTCTTGCTCAGGTGTACAATGGAGTTTTGGTACGACCTAAGGCATGGCGGTGTCAATGAATGTGAACTGATGAGAAAGTTCTGTCTATCTGTCTATTTATCTATCTATCTGTCTATCTATCTATCTGTCTATCTATACCAGGTCAATCTTGCTCAGACAGACAATTGAGTTACGGCAGGTCCTCAAAAATAGTGATGTTATTGGATGTGGGATGCTGAGAGAGTTCTATCTGTCTGTCTGCCTGTCTATCTATTTATACCAGGCCAATTTTGCTCAGATGTATTCTGGTACATCCTGAAGGAACCAATAAAAGAACACTATGGCTGAAAACACAAACACAATCAGGAAAATATAAATAAGAACTGACACAAAAAGGGAGATAATGAAAGAAACAGTTATGTCTCCTTACTCAAACAACACTAAAGAAATAATAAATAAAATAACTAATAAAGGAGCATAATGACAGAAAACACAAAAAAAGATAATTACAAAAATATAGATAAACACTACCAAAATACAAAAACAAGACGAAAAAAAAAAAAAAAACAGTAATTACAATCTTTAAACACTCAAACATACCTCCCAACCAAACCAAACACTTCCAACCAAACAAAACCAAACATAAACACTTACTTAAATGTGATCGACTGCTTCATGTAAATATTCGTCCCATCGCCGTGCTTGAAATTGAAGTGGAAGTTGCCGCCAAAATTGCTGAAGATGTTGTCAAATGGATCAAAGCGACCATAGGAGGAGTAGTCGTAAGTCTTTCGGAAATTGGGCTGGTCCTCTGTCTGTCCAGTTGTGTCAAAAATACGCCGCCTCTCGGGGTCCATGAGGAGCTGGTGGGGGAGAAGGGGGGGGTATGAATGACTAATTGACTGACTGACTGACTGACTGACTGACTGACTGACTGACTGACTGACTGACTGACTGGCTGCCTGGCTGCCTGGCTGGCTGCCTGGGTGGCTGTTGAGTTGTATTTGGGTGTCTTTTAGGATCATTTGTTATTATTTTGGGGTTGTTTTGGTGTGTTTTGGGATGTTTGACTGGCTGGCTGGCTGTTTGGCTGGGTGACTGGATGTTTGATTGGCTGTCTGGCTGTTTGACTGGCTGAGTGTTTGACTGGCTGACTAATTGGCTGTTTGATTAGCTGTTTAATCTGCAGCCATATTTAAGAATTTTTATCTTCATTTATTCTTTAGTTATTTAATTCAATTATTTTTTGCTCTGTTTCATGAATACATGGCATTCTGCAGAATCTGTATGAATTTTTTTAAAGTTTACAATAGCTATATTACATTTAACCACTTCACTGCAATACAAAACAACTAACAGCATCTTTAAAAGCATTTACAAAATAGTAGGGGATTAAAAGAATGGATTTTTCAATTTCTACCCAGTTTAAAGATTAGAGGTGATTGTAGAACAAGTAAAGGTGTCTCAGTGTGATTATTAATTAAGAAAAGATGTATCAAATAGCATTCAATGAGTTAAAATCTATAATTCAACTCAACATGGCATTTTTAAAGTGATTAATGATAAAGAGAATAATAACACTCGCTATACAATTACTACAGCACACTCTGCCTCACCTCATATGCCTGGTTTATCTCAATGAACTTGGAGCTGGCGTCAGGACTCGGGTTTTTGTCTGGATGCCTGCCAGGGAAAGAACCATTCAGAATCTAATACAATAAACCTGATACAGACTTAAAAATACTTAATAAAGAGTCTTCCTTCAATGTACAGGATAAGATTTATCATATTTCATCTATGGAGGAGTTTAAATGGTGCTATATATATATATATATATATATATATATATATATATATATATATATATATATATATATATATATATATATATATATATATGCACTTAAGACTTAATAGAAAAGAATGGGACAACTATTTTTTTTTATGTAAGAGTTCTGGTCAACAGCATGAAAAAAAAAAAAAAAAAGAGAGAGAGAAAGCCCCCTAAAGGTACTAGTCTACAACGAGGCAAGTTCAAAAGAACAAACAAAATCACAAGGATAAATGTCTTCAAACTTCCCTACGGAAGTTTGAATCAGAGGGATCATGGGAGTGGCTGCCTGCTGTTCACCTCCACTTATAGCTTGGAATGCATGAATAGGAACATTCAGAAATTACTAAGAGTATCTAAATTTCAAGGAAAGGTGTCTTAAATCCTGGCTACTGAAGGTGGTTATGTCACAAGCAGTAGGAAAGAAGTGGACAGAATCATAGCGTGTTTTGATGTGTTTAGCAGCCATCTATCTCCATTCAGAGCCTAGAAATCATGAAAAATACATCACAAAACACTACAACATGATTAAAACACAAGGCAGGGGAGACAAAATAAACCCTAGAGCACCTTCAGGAGAAATGAAGAACCCCCATGAAACACAAGGACAAGATTACAGGAGTTGTTACCAGCTATCTATCTCCGTTTAGAGCCTAGAATACATGAAAAATACAATATTCAGCACCACAACATGACCACAAAACACACACACACACACAAAAAAAAAAAAAAAAAAAAAAAACACCTTCAGGAGCCGAGGAACCCTAAAAAGTACTGAGGCAAGAACATGGGCGTGGTTAGGTGTGGTTACCAGCTAACTCCACTTAAAGCTTAGAATACATGAAAAATATACCACACGGCACCACAACACGACCAAAACACACCAAAAGCCCTAGACCACCTTCAGGAGGACCCTCAAAATACAGGAACAAGATTACTGGAGTGGTTACCAGTTATCCACCCACCACTTAAACCTTGGAAAACATAAAAATACATGAATCAGTACCACGCAAGACAAGAGCAAGCGGTAAAACACAAAAATATCCCAGACCACCTTCAGAACCCCAGAACCCAACACCACCAACACCCTCACCATTCCTTCGCTAGTTTCTTGTAGGACTTCTTGATTTCCTGCGTGTCTGCCTTGCGGTGGACCCCCAAGATGCTGTAGGGGTCCCGGATCCTGGCTGAGATGCAGACAAACAGGATAAACAGGACAAAACACACGCCGCCTCTCCGCATGGTCGTCCCGTCAACAGGAATTTTGGAAGACACGCTCAGACAGACACTTATACACTCGCTATTCCGCTACTTTTCCTATTCCCATCTACTTAAGTCCCTACTTTTTTGGTTTATATTAGTGTCTGAGTTATTTTAAGCATCTCCCCGCATTTCCAGGGCCGCCGTAGACATGCATTTCCGGGGTTTAATAATTGACGGGGTGGTCAGAAAGTCCCAGCTGATCAATGCCTGGCCGTCTGCTGAGCGCGCCAAGTTTGAACTCGTTTTTTACCTCCTCGGAGTCTTGAGGCGAATCATAAGCTTCCTTGGAGTTATACAACGAGTATTAAGCTTCCTTGGGATTATGAAGCAAGGGAAGAAGATCGAGGGAAGTACAGAGGTGAGATGAAGGGATGGGAATTATGGAATTGCGGTACACTTGTAATTAAAGGACAGAGGTCACAGAGGAAGATACAAGGGATAGAAACAACTGGAGAAGACTCAATATACAGTAGGAAGGACGGAAGAGGAAAAAATAAATAAAGATAAGGCAGAAGTAGCAGAAAACGAAGTGGCAGACAGGCAGAAGAGAAAAGAAACATGTCATGAGGCAAGGGAAACGTAGGAATCGTTTCGGAAACATACTTTATATTTTATACACACACACACACACACACACACTGCATAAGCATCTGTACAACGTAAGACAAGGCAACACACACACACACACACACACACACACTGCATAAGCATCTGTACAACGTAAGACAAGGCAACACACACAGACACACACACACACACACACTGCATCACCATCTGTACAACGAAAGATAAGGCAACACACACACACACACACACACACACACACACTGCATAAGCATCTGTACAACGTAAGACAAGGCAACACACACACACACACACACACACACATTGCATCACCATCTGTACAACGAAAGATAAGGCAACACACACACACACACACACACACACACACACACACACACACACACTGCATAAGCATATGTACAACGAAAGACAAGGCAGCACACACACACACACACACACACACACACACACACACTGCATAAGCATCTGTACAACGAAAGACAAGGCAACACACACACACACACACACACACACACACTGCATAAGCATCTGTACAACGTAAGACAAGGCAACACACACACACACACACACACACACACACACACACACACACACACACACACACACACACACACACTGCATAAGCATCTGTACAACGAAAGACAAGGCAACACACACACACACACACACACACACACACACACACTGCATAAGCATCTGTACAACGTAAGACAAGGCAGCACACACACACACACACACACACACACACACACTGCATCACCATCTGTACAACGAAAGATAAGGCAACACACACACACACACACACACACACACACACACACACACACACACACACACACACACACACACACCTTGAAATACCTTGAAAAAAACACTGAATATTTACTGGGAGGGACTGGAAGGGAGTTAGGGAAGGTACCACTCTGATAACGTCACGGTGGGGGGGCTTGTGACGTCGCGGCTGGGGGGTTGATGACGTCACAGCGACAGTTATTTACGTACGTACGTATTTCATTTTGAAAATGACCCCTCTAGAAAACGCAGCTAGACAGGAATGCTTTATAAATTCAGACTTGCCACACATTTTAACTAATGCCAAAAATAACAACACATTTCAAAACGCAGTAGTATTAAAGATATTTAAAAAGAAGTATCTGGAAACTGTTGGAACCTTCACCCCATTTAAAATCGTTCAAATGTCCACCCATTCTGGCTTAAACATAACGGAAAACACTTTAAAAAATCTGAACTATTTTCTAAAACCATTTAAAGTGAGCTACAAGCGCAAATAAAAAATTTACCGAAAAAAAAATTCAATATTATTGGACGTTGAACACGAATAAAAACAACTGTACGGTGCACGCATTTCACTGAGCGGGACGGCAACACACTTAAAAAAACAACAACTATTTTTTAAAACCAATAAGAACCTAGTACAGGCTGAAATAAAAAATTTAGTTTAGGGACCGTAAAAATATACGCCGAAAACGGCCCTCTTATTTACACAAAAACAACGCCAAAACCACCACTTTTCACGCAACACACGCGCTCAAATAACTTAAAAAACAACGAAATATTTTTACAAACCATAAAATCTTAGCTACAAGCCGAAATAAAATACTTAGGAAATAAAGAAAATAATATTGGAACCGGAGGGGGCTGGGGAGCCTTATCCAAGATGGCGGTGGAGGGCCAGTGGAGGAGACGACCAACCCTTCTCAATCATTTAAACCCTCGCCAAACTTAAACTAAGTAATGGCAGGTATATCTAACGAGCGGATATTAAAGTTTGGTCATGTGGCTCCGCTTTGCGACAGTATTGGTTTAAAACACTCACAGATAAGATAGATAATGGCTGATAAATAGAGACGACCCAGATTGTTTACATTTTCATTAAGTTAAATTTTACGGTTTTTAGCAACGAGACAAGGCTGACACAGGGATATATTGTGCTGGAGGTTAGGTGAGATGCGTTAAAATGAGTTCAAACCGTGGATTGTTCATTTATTCATTAAAAAGTTACGTTAAGTTACCTGAATACACTGAATACACAAGTTACACTTCCTGACCTTACCTTCCCTGTGGTGGTGATGGTGATAGTGATCCTCACTGCCTCCGCGTCACTATGGCTGGCTGTCTAGCACCTTCTCACAGCCAAACTTTTCTTCATTTTGCTTGTTTTCACCCACTGCTGCCTTCGGGTATCCACTGCTAGAGCCCACGCCTTCCTAATTACCAACTAAAGAAGGTTTAACTCATGGGTAAGCCTTGGCAGCCACTGTGTAGGCGTGGTTATACAAAAAAAAAATAATAATAATAAATAAATAAATAAATAACACACACAGTCTGTCAGGCCGGGAGTTGAAAAAGACACGTACTAACACCACCCATAGACGCGACACACTGACTGATTAACTTGTCAGAATCAAAACACTGCAGCCAGCCAGTCACCCGCCCGCCCGCGTATGGGAGCGGGGCTTAAGTGATGCGTGTATAGAGAAAACGAATATTATAGTTAACTTAATGATAATATTTTATTAACAATCACACACGCTCTCTCTCTCTCTCTCTCTCTCTCTCTCTCTCTCTCTCAAGGTTTTCAAGGTTGTTTCTCCTGTTACTAATGTAGAAATCTTGTTAATGTGTCACTAGAACCGTAAGAACACTTGAAAACCTGTCACTTCGACTAGAACGTTTTAAAAGCGTGTTTTTTTTTTTCCTGTTACTAATGTAGAAATGTTAATCTGGCACTAGAACAGTAAAAACATCCTTTAAAACTTCTGCAACTACTGAGAGAGAGAGAGAGAGAGAGAGAGAGAGAGAGAGAGAGAGAGAGAGAGAGAGATAAATAGCAATAGCACACACACACACACACACACACACACACACACGGATTCTCACCGTTTATATATATATATATATATATATATATATATATATATATATATATATATATATATATATATATATATATATATATATATATATATATATATATATATTTCTTGTAATAAAAATACATGGTAATGATGGTATATAAATACTCCAACAATGTATAACGATCGGTGGACATTACATGGAATGTGTGTGGAGAATGAACTTACATGTAGGCGAATTGACTCTTATATGTGTTATATATTGTGGGAGAATTGACTTGTGGGCAAATTGATGTGTGGGCGAAATGACCGTAAACCATAAGGGTATCCTTATGGTTTACGGTACACATACGTAAAGCCAAAAGAAAACATAAAACAAAGATAATAAGTAATTATTCTTGACAACACCCATTACTACTTCATATCCTTTCTCACAACTAACCTCTCGTTTCTTCTTCCTTCCACCTCATGCAGAGAAAACGCTATCTTTAACAGCTGGGATGATGGAGCGGCCTAGTAGTATCAGTAGTGGTAGTTGAAGTCGATTTATTATGAGTAGTTGGGGTAGAAGTGGTAGTAGTTGAAGTAGTAGTAGTTGTATTATTATTATTATTATTATTATTAGTAGTAGTAGTAGTAGTAGTAGTACCTGTAGTAGCAGTAGTAGTTGAAGCTGTGGTAGTAGTACTAGTAGTAATGATGACTTGGTAAATAAATTTTTTCTTCATAATTCCCAATGAATACAATACAAATCTTAGGAAAATTTGAAACACACCCTCTGTAAAAGTAATTTATTTTCAGTTTATTACATCTTTAGCCTTACTCAGTGATATTTTATTATGGTCCCAAGAAACTTGAGAGCCCATATTAATGATTTTTGGACAGAAGAGTATGCCATCCCCCTAGCCACACAATACATCCTCTCTCTCTCTCTCTCACACACACACACACACACACACACACTCCATTACTAATCACGGAAGAGACACCAACAAATCTCATCATTCTGCTCAGCAAAATGACAAAAAATAAAAAATAAATAAATAAAATAAATAAATAAATAAAAATAAAATAAATAAATAAATAAATAAAATAAAATAAAACAAAATAAAATAAAAAAAGAATAAAAATAAAAGAATAAAAAATAATTGGAACAAAAAATTCCACTTCTATTCATCACTTGAAGGTCCTGCTGCTCACAAGTACCTTACTCTTGTGCTTGAAACAATACAGCAACACACTAGTCCAC
Organism: Scylla paramamosain; assembly: GCF_035594125.1. Classification (NCBI taxonomy): domain Eukaryota; kingdom Metazoa; phylum Arthropoda; class Malacostraca; order Decapoda; family Portunidae; genus Scylla; species Scylla paramamosain. The sequence continues at coordinate 15,502,801 of NC_087184.1, forward strand.
ACAGGGCCTCATGTTAAGCAGTTCAAAACATACACAAACCACACACAGTCTAAATGAAGAGCCAGTCATGACAATGAACATCACACAGCGGTGGTCTGATACAACACAAGGAACGACATAACTAAAACAGAAAAGTTACCACAAAAAATTGCCTTTTGTATCTGGGATATGTCAGGGGGAAATACTACAGCATCACCTTTGGCTTGAAGTAGGGGCAGAAGGTACACAATAAAGGTGGAACGTAAAAAATAATAATAAACAGAACTGGAGCCAATCCTGTACAAATAAGAAAAGATATATATTATGTACATAACATGTAGCATCTCACTCTTACCCCTATAACAACCTAAAGACTGGGAAAGAACGTTTGTTTTGACGCACACCGAAGCAACTCAGGACCAGGGAGGATCTGCATACAAAAAACCTTCATCCTAAAAATATACTGAGTCAGTCATTCAACAGCGTGACAAGGAGGTGTGACAAGAGCAACCTTGGCGAGGAAACTGGCAGCTGGAGGGGCAGGGGAGGAAACTATATGAGGTTTATGGAGCTATGACACTTTGAGAGCAGTGTGATGGGGGCAGTCTTACTAGTCACCACACACACAGGTGATCCTGTCACATTTTGTACCTTTGGAGCCTGTAGATGGAGTGTCTACAGTGTGAGGCCCTACAACCGGAGGCCAGCCGCTGCCTCAGCCAGTGCAAGGGGGTCCGGCCCGGCAAGGTGTTATTACCCTTCACGTTCCCTTTGCCGGCCGTGCCCCGTCCCCGGCAGGAGTCTCTCGGGCACTGACTAAAACAACGGCACAATCTACCTTAAGTGGAGATAAAAACATTTAATCCTATTTACATTGTCACCTAAATTATAAAGCTATATATATATATGCATATATAAATTAAGATAATAATAACAATGAAGATATTGCATAATGATTACACTTCCAAGTCCCAAAAACTAAACAATGACTGCAAAAGAAATGTGTGTGAATGTTTTTAAAACCACTTTTGATGATGGGCAGGAGTATAGATCATAAGTTTAAAAATATACATATCACAATCAACTGCTGCCAGCCTGCAACTTCACAGATATAATTCTGTTAAAAATAGATTCCAAACTGTGTGACAAATATCTGGTGCGAGGTAAGGAGAGGCTCCTCAATTCCTGCCCAACTTACAAAACTTGACATGAGCTGAGATGCAATGCAACAAACTTGGCAACTTTTACCAAGAGTTTTGAAGATATTACACACTGATACTTTTCAATTAATCAAAATTCAACCTGTGGATTTACAGTAATAAGTTCTCAGAACTAAAAGACAGAAACTTCAGCAAGACAAACAACACTGCAAAAGATGACAATGTAAAACTAAAATTATTACTTATCAGGTCACAAATTATTTATCTTCCATTAAATCATACAATGCTCATTGCAAAACTTCAAACAATTAAAAATGCCGAGATGAACTCTGAAATACATTAGTAACACATTTATGAAAACAAGTCATGAAGAAAAATGAAACTTAAAATATATACTTGACTGATGAAGAATCCTAGAGAGAGAATGAATGAGCTGTAATCATGTCAGTGATCTATGTGATTAAATCTGATGAACAACAGAGAATGACTTGATATTCCTTCAAGCAAGATTCCTTAGCATTATTATTGCCTGTCAAGCAGCACAGTTGTCCCTCCAGACACTCATCTTGCATGACTTATGCTTACCTATGCCACATACATTTTTTAGCTTGCCAAATGATCCAATATAGTTTAGATTTTCAATATTATGCATCTGTTAAACTTTCACAGAAAAAAATTAAATGACATGCAATTTTAAGCCTTTCCCTGAGTGTGCAGGGAGGCAGGGCTGGTCCACACCACCACACCACACCACCTCACAAACCCACCATTCAAAACAACACTCAATCTGCAAAACACTGGTAATGAAATGTTAATTGTGCTTTTACACTTCTGAGCTGACTTACAAATCTTGAAGCCATCAAACACAGATGAATCACAATCTACAAATGAGTTGTTCCTCAAAAACTGTTTGCAAATAAATTAAACTGGAATCAACAGCACATTTCTATCTGCTTTTGTAATTTCTCTGCATCTTTCATATTAGATAACTTTTAATATTTTTTGGAGTAAATGTAATTCCTGCATTTGTGAATCTGGACAAGCAAAATACTTTTCTTAAAAACTTAAGTAATTTCTGCATTTGTAAATCTGATCACGAGCCAAAATACTTTTCTTGCAAATTTGAACATTTGTAAACTAAAGTAACTGTACTTTCTGTATTTGCAAGTCTGGCTGAGAGCCAAAACACTCTTCTTAATAACTTTTGAAACCTTGTAGACCAAATGTCTGTAAATCAAGATCCACCAGTACTGAGAGCAATGACTGAGTGACAAGCAGAGGAGCAGGTGCTGGTGACTGAGGCTTGACGCAGGGCAGGATATTGCCACGGGTGCAGTGCCACGGGCAGGTAAGTTTTGTGTTCAGGAGAAATACAGTGGATGGAATAATGTAAGCTTAACACTCCTATCACTACTACACCCACAGAGTTGCCTGAGCTGAGGCGAGCACAGCAAGGAAACGTGAAGAAGAGGAAATCATGGCTAAGTAATCCATCACATAGCTAATCAAGCTTTACATGCCTTGTGTGTGTTAATAAAATATCAGCATTTTATATGACAAAATAATATACATTGTAGATTTCCTGTAAGTAGTCTGTATTTACATAATCTGAGATCTTTTGCGTTTATAACAGTAGAGATGCATTTATGATAATGCGCGCACGTGCACACACACACACACACACACACACACACACACACACACACACACACACACACACACACACACACACACACACACACACACACACACATTGGTAGAACTGGAAAGATTTTCACTCATCCTGATTAATTTTGATTATGAGAAGTACAACAGAAGGGCACCTGGTTTAGCACTGGTGATGGTGCTCACTAATGCCATTGATGAAGGGTCACAGAAGGCACCACTCTCATAGAACCATATGCTGCTTTTCAATTAAATAATACAGTGAAAGCACCAAGCCAATTAGTGATTATATGGCACTATTGTAAGGCAATAAAGAATTAGATATTGTATTAGATCATATGCAAGATTTTTAGCTGATACAGAAAAGACATGATTTCAGTGAATGGAAACATCCCAAAAAGATTTCATTTGACTGGCCAAGATAATATCAATAAAAAACTGAGTGGCATAGTTGTGCAGCCTCTCTCTCTCTCTCTCTCTCTCTCTCTCTCACACACACACACACACACACACACACACACACACACACCAGCATCCACCCATACACACACACTAATTTCATGCCATTAATTTTTCTGCAATAGAGGCAAATGTAAAGAATTAGCACCTGAGAACATTGCTAAGCCTCACCCCCACTGTTGCATGCTGTGGGCTCAGCTGCGGCCCGGCAGCCACAGGCGGCACCAGTCACCTGCCATGCACTGCCAGGCGCACATTACTATTACTTCTTTCTTTTACAGTTAACACCACCATGTGAAATCTCAATTAATTTTCTGCTGTATACATAAAGGCAGTACTTTGTTGCTAAAAGCTTACTTCCTAAAATAAGAATAATAAAATAATAATAATAATAATAGAAAACTCAGGGTTTCTCTACTTAACATAACGATCTATGTACAATTTTACAAAGGAGGAGCGTTCTGCCTTATTGTTTACTATTTACAACACCCGGTACTTACACGATACTGGAATTGGGGAAACCACAACAAATCATAAGAGCAACTCAGGATTACTAGAGACAGTTTTGCTAAAGACACAAACAACGTACAGTAACGACAGCACAGAGGAGACGCACATCGGAACAGAACAAAGGTTGCGGTACTCCAAATAAATAACTGACTAAAACAGGCATCCTGGCTTGAAGGAAACAGTATCCCAATTTTTCTTAACGATACAAAGTGTAGACAGAATTTTTTTCAACCTTATACGTAAGCTTACACTAGAATTTAGCCTGACAAAAACTACGTTACTTTATAAACGAGGCAACTGGAAGCCAACATCATCACACTATCACACTTTGGGAGATACAAAATATCAGCATGCCTCTGTCTTGCAATGAAATCATGGCACAGTATAAATGGCTACTCTTCACAACAATCTTCTGTGTGTATTGCATATATGAGTGTATGTATGTGTGTGTATGTGGACCGAGCCATGAGCACAGTAAGAACCCCCCTGAAGGAATACAGAACCCTGAGTGGCAGAAGAAGAGACCAATCCTCTATTCCTCGTAGTGTTGTTTCTCACTTGTCTGGTCTTCATGAAAGTTCCATGCAAAGTTTTTCTCTCTGCCACACTCTACTTTGTCCCTACTACCTCACAAGCAACCATTGACAAAAATAATCTGTTTAGCATATACAAGACTAAATGTATGTACTTAAGATGACTTTCAAGTAAAAAAGGTGATACAGACATGGATGAAACACGGTCAGTTAATCTATCAGTCAGTATGTGTCCCCTCTTTTCAAATGGTTTCACCCTCTATCAAGGAAGAGAGGATATGGGGAAACTAAAAACAAGATATATTAACTCTCAAACCATAGAAAAATAAAAATATATGGATTTTTCTTATAAATCCCCAAAAACAATTAAATAAAACTAAACTCTGCCTCTGCATTTCTCCCGCTGGTGAGGTGTGAAGGCCACGGCACAGGGACGAGTTGCCTGGCACCACACCCCACTCAGCAAGTCTTTCTCAGCTCCGTCTGGCTTTTCCCACAAAACTAAGGCAGGTACATCACAGGAATCAAATCCCTCTAAGTCTGCAAAATAACATATACCACCACCACTACAGCCACCACCACCATCACCACCTAAATGAAACAGACTTCAAAATGCAAGACTGGTAATAGTAAATCAGTTTTCATAAAGTGTTCACAGGCGTGCTTTCATTATTGTCATCAAGCACACAGGCAGCCCCCAGCTAGGCCAGGGCTGCAGCCTGGTCTGTGGGCAGTGTTTCAAGAGGGTGGAGCCGAGGAGCCTCAGGGAGAGATTAGTGAAGCATCTTGTGGATCTTGAGTATCTTCCCTAACCGCTGCTTGGCAGTGGCCATGCCTTTCCTCGGTTTGTTAGAAACTGCAAAAGAAAACGAGTAAACGGTACATTGCTCAAAACTTGGGCATGAATATCCACTTTCATGAAAATGTACACAATATTGCACATAAATGTAACACAAGAGCACTCCCAGAACACCAACAAAAGAAAAATTGTTAGAAACTCACACTCACTTTTGCTAATCCCCTTGAGATTCACAACACCCGATGAGGTGCTCGGCTGAGCTTCAAGATTTCTCTGCTTCTTCCGGTGATAAGCTCTCTTGGTGGCCTGCGAAAACAGGTTCTATTACACCTAGTCTCCACACGATATACTGACACAACATGAACTCAACAACTTCCTCTGGTGTGTTGTAGGAGCTAAAGTGAAAGTTTGGTTTTCATTCACCATGCCTGTGTTGAGAGATGCTCACCGGCAAGTTTTGTCTCCTGGCTGCCGCCTGCTCCAGTCCCTTTTCCACAGCCTGTCTCCTCACGCCCTGCCGCATTGGGCGCTCCGGCCTGGGACCCTGCACCCGCACCCGTGCCTTGGGGTTCCAGGCCTCGTCTTCCTTTTTCTTACCCCGAGGTTTGAAGACAGGGAAGTCCTCATCGTCTGATATATCCAGAGTTGGGTACACTGGAAGAGGAACCAGGATTTGTGAATATGTGTGGCAAATAGATGACTTTTTGTGGTCCTTCTTATGATATATGTTTTGCATGATGAGAGTAGTAGGCAACTTTGCATGGGTGTGATACTTGAAATGTCTCAAAGACAGACCAAATGAAAAACTGAGAGTACTGAAGATCTGACAAAAAAACATGATTCAGGACTCCTGACTCACCATAATCTTCATCCTGGTGTACTTTACTCATGTTTTCATCATCATCATACCGGCGGCGTGGTTTTGGCTGGCGGGAGTTGGCCGACGCCAGCTTCCTGGAGGTGCTGCGGCTGCTGGGCACCACACGACTCATGCTCAGCATCCCTGCAATGGCTTCCCGGGTGGAGGGGGATGCCCGGCCACTCTCACTACTTGTGGGAAAGAGGAATCTGCCTTGTCATGTGCTGGACTTGCTATTTATTCATTTAACAAACTATTATCCACACAACCACTACCTTTTGGGTACTCAACACATAATACATTCTACAAAGATGGTTTCAGCCACTATTACCTAAATATAAGAGTTCAAAAAGATTAATTGCATAAACAGATGAAGTTCAAAGACTCATAGATGATGTACGAGGAATCACAATCTCAACTAATCACATAAAGTAGATAGCTGGGCAGGAAAGTATGATGTTTACAATACCAACAGTCATTCATTACTCCACTAGTCTGGAAAATGACAACCATTCTTTTTCTATACAATGTTTACAAAACCACAAATCTTTTATTGATGCTTCTGATGAACACTGATGAACTAAACCCAGAAAACAAACACAGAAACAAAACACATCAGGAACAGAGGAGTCCTGGGCAAACTGGCAAACTGGCAAGGAAGAAAAACTTACTCTAGGTCATCCATTCGTGCCGGGGAGTCCTCATTGAAGTCTGGAGCGTACGCTGATGCCCTGAGGAGCTCGTCGATGCCATTATGGGCCTGGTTGTGTGAAGGGGCCACCTCCACCTCCTCTGCTACATCCACTGCCTCTCCACACACCACATCTGCATTTGTCACTGGGGGAGCCAAAGCAGAGTTATCAGTGAAGGCACAAATGTGGAGAAATAGCACAAAAAGAATTGGAGGACACACTTAGATGGAAACAGAGGTAAAGAATGTTTCTGGTACACATATGGAGTGGAGACGAGGTGGAAAATGTTATTGAAAAGGCAAATAAAAAGAAATAAAGCAAACTATTATTGAGGGAGCTAATCATGTTATAAGTGAAGGTGTAAATAGAGAGAAATAGGGCTAAAATTGGTTACTGGTAGACACACATGGAGAGAAACAGAGGAAAAATATAATTAGCACATATACCAGGATACTCTCTCTCTCTCTCTCTCTCTCTCTCTCTCTCTTTCCATGACCTCTACTCACAGCTCAGTTTAATCTTGAGGGGCTCCGGAGGCTGCATGTGCACTCCCTTGCGTCTTGGAGTCTCGTCTATCATCAGGCCAGACGGCTCCCTCTCGTCACTGTCCCCGTCCTCATGGAAGTCATACACAGACTCATTGTGCACCTTGATGTCTATTGAGTCATTCCTGGAACAGATACAGGAGGGTTAGACACATATTAAAGGAATAACAACCCAACCACAAAATAATTTTCTGGTGTTTGTGTTTGAGTAAATCATACACAGATGTGGTGAATAGATAAACAACCCAGAAGAGGTGATGAATAAGTTGAAATAGTGGTGGATGAATACACAGCCAAAATAGTGGTGGTACATGGGTAAACAAGCCTTAATAGTGGTGATGGATAGATGAACAAGCAAGAAGAGGTGATGAACAAACCAAAATAGAGAAGGTGGATGAACAAACAAGATATGAGGTGATAAACAAGCCAAAATAGTGGATGGATACACAAGCCACAGACTCACTCATGCTTGATTCTGGTGGTGCTGGCCGGAGTGGGAGTGGAGGGTACGTCTGAGTCAGTGCTGCCTGTGCGTCCAAACTTCATTCGCACACTGGCGGCGTCCACCAGCTTATATGGGGTGATTCCAGGGCTGTCTGACCAGTCGTATTCAGTCCTGGAGGAGGCACAAGTTATACTGGTTAGTCTGAGGTACATAAGTATTCAGTTCTGGAGGCACTGGGTGTACTGGTAGTTGTTTTGGTAGTAATGGCACTGAATGGACTTGTCACTCATTGTATCTTTCATTTTTTATCATCATTTTGGCTTTCTCTTTATGGACTGGCATCTCAGTGGGCCTCTTTATTTCTTCTCATTTTTGTTGCTCTAGGTCAGTGCCTCCCTTACATTAAAAATAAATAAATGATAAATAATAATAGTAATGAATAAATAAATAAAAAGCTGTTATTCATGCTGAGTTCAATTCCTATTCACACACTTGTTCATCATGTTTCCATATAGCAAACCAACATCTCTTACAAAGGATAGGTGTAACAACACACACACACACACACACACACACAGAATCACACCTACAAGCACTCCCTCACACCTCCATCTTAATCAGATGAAGTGATCCTCTATAAGAAAAATCAATAAAACAAACTTTCAAAATGTTCCCAGAAAGGACCACTCACTTCACATTGCTGGGGTACTCATTCTTAAACTGTGGGTAGTCAGGGTCGTGTGGCGGCGTGCCACTCATGCCGTAGTCCGAGGAGGTGAAGCTGAGACCATAGGGGTACGTGGCTGTCTTGGGCAGACTCAGCTTCAGGGTCCTCTGCTGCTCTTCTGTCAGACCCACCATCTCTGGCCCACCTATTTCAACCTGTGGATTCAAAATGTTTATCATCCCTATCAAGACATGCTATGCATATCAGAAAATAAGAAGACAAATCATTTAAAACTTAAAAAACAACTTACCTGTGGAGAGTTGACCTTGAGGACCTTAACTTTCCGGTCGGGCAGCCTCTCCTCCAGCACGGTGTTGAAGCTGGTCAGGTTGGTGTAGTCAATGAAGTCATCTGCCATCACCTTCTTCTTCCGTCTCTTGGACTCGCGCTCAGGCTTGGGCGGGTTGAGGGCGATGACCTGCTTCTCTGCCGACCGGATCTCCCGCTGCATGTCCTTGAACAGCTTCATAGGGTGGATGCCGGGTGGTACTGGCTCTAGTCCCCCTCTGCCACTCTGATGGGTAAGGATTCAGTATTGTGAGTATTTTAACTTTTCTCTCTCCACTGTAAACAAAATGTACTCTGATTGGTGAAGGTGCAGTGTTGGGATCATCTAAACTTCACTCTCTACTGTAAACAAAATCCACTCTTGGTAAAGATGCAGTTTTGTGATTATTTTAACTTTTTTCTCTTCACTGTAAACAAAATTTACTCTGGTAGGTTAAAATGTAGTTTTGTGAGCATTTTAACTTCACTCTCTTCATTGTAGACAAATTTCTACTTCATAACAACACACACGTAATATTTTCAATGGGTTCACTTGCAATAAGCTCTCAGAAAAGTAAATCTCCACTTTGTAATAATGCAATGATCATATTTTCAATGGTTTCACTAGTAACAATCTCTCAATGGACTAACTCTCCACTTCACATGAATAGAATAGTAATATTTTAAGTAGTTTCACATACAATAATCTCTCAAAAGTGATGCTTCAAAATAGCTCACCTAATCACCATCACAGTTCCAATAGTCTCACTTGTGATAACCAATAACATTCTGCTTGCCAACACCACCTAATCCCCACCAAGGAATGCCTCACCTCCCCACCCCACTGCCTGAGGGCCACCAGGAGGGAGCGTGCCCCACTGATCATGATGGGCGGCACTCTGGTCCCCGCTGCTGCCATGTCCCTCAGCTCCACCACCAGCCTTGTCGCCGCGTACCAGCACACACTCTCGTAATGAGGCAGTCGGAATTTCTCTGGAGCGTTTATCTGCTTTTCTATTTCATAAATCCTGGAGTTAGAAAAATAAGGATATAAGAAATCATGGGAAGCTGCAAGAAGCCACCAGGCATACATGTGGCATTCCCTGTATGATATATGCCTGTGTGTTTCCATCTATCATCCTACTCATAAATTTATCTAATCTTTTAAAGCTCCCTATCAGCTTGAAACTAACAATCATCTACCACTCTATTTTACAAGATTAATTTAGTCCTAGTCCGATAATACCATCATAGTCAATATTCTCTGATTCAAGATGCTTCATAATTCATAATGTTCAGGCTACTGTGACAGCCGTTAACTTACTGGAGCTGCAACTCAATATTATGTGAGTGTAGGAAGTTGCCACCAAAGACCAGCGTGTCTGTTGGGGTGAGCACTGCATGAATCCAGCCGGTGGGGATGAAGAGTGTCTCCCCGGCCCTGACCACACAACGGTAACAAGTGTCCACCTGTACAGATTGGAAAAAATTACGCACATACACAGAATTACAATTTTGAGAGTGGTTTCAAGTAGATATATTCAATGGAAATATATCTTAGGCTTTAATGATTAGAATTTTCTTGTACTAGTGTGGTTTTGAGTACATTCACTGGTAACATCTTAGGACTTCAACTCATAAATTAAATTCTGCATTTACAAATCAGGACATTGGGCAAAATGACTTCATACATAGCTATGAAAGTTTGTGAACTAAAATGCTCATATATCACAGTTTTATATTTTTAAAGTCTGAAATGACTGATAGAAAAGAACTTACTTCACAAAATTGGAAACCCTACTTGATCTCACAAAAAAAAAAAAAAAAATCACAAACCATAATTCACCAGGTATCTTTGGGATGTGAAATAACTGACAGAAGAAAACAACAACCTTACCTGGTCTCCGAAAAACATTTCCGATTGGTTGTTCGCCTTCATCCACCGCTGGTACAAGGTGAGGTTGGCCGGGGTGGGCTTGATTAAGTAAAACACCTTTTCTCCCTGTGGAGCAAGACACACATTATGATGCATCCTTACCAAAACATGAAGTGAAAACTGAGGCTCAACAATGCTCAACAATAAATTATCACACCATAAGTAATACAAGAAATCTTTATAGAAATCCACAAGAAAGGACATTAAAAGATAGATTTTCCAATTTTTACTCAGTTTAAAGATTGGAGGTGACTGTAGAACAAGTAAAGATGTCTCAAAGTGATTAGTAATTAAGGAGAGATGCACCAAATAGCAATTCAAGGGTTAAGGAGAAGACCCAGATGAATCAAAGGGTTAAACCACCAAACCAGGCACCACACACTTACCCAGAGCACGTGATACCAAACAGACGTTCCCCCGAAGTCTATGTGGAAGTCTGTGTACGAGTTTTCTACGCCTATTAGAGCATACTTGTTTACATTGGGGCGGGAGAGGGGCGGGCCAGGTGGTGGATCTGTGGGCCACGCATTGGTGACCCAACACATCTTGCGGACGATATAAGGAGGCTCCACCAGCTGACTTAAACTGTGGGAGGGATGGGAGGGATGTGTCAATACTGTGGTTGTCATTTATCACATAGTCTTTGAGGAAATGCATACTCTGTGCAATAATCTATGTATAACGTGAAAAATTATACTTTATTACAGAAAAAGTAGACATCTTTCTCTCCTCTTTGCAAAATTTCAGTTTATTTACTTGTATGCACCACACCAACGTCCTCTAAGCAGGAACACAACAGCAATAACAAGTGGCATCATAAATTTTGACATTTGTAAAATGAAATACTCATATATTACAGTTTGTATTTTTAAGGTGTGAAATGAGTGATAGAAAAGAACTTACTTCACAATTACTTACTTACTTCACATTCACAATATGATTCACACAGATTCCTTCACATATTAGCCTGTACATCTCCTATACCATGCAAATATACACAAATAAAAGTATATTCCCCTTCTTCCTAAATGGCATTAGCTGGAAGTATGTCATGGATCTGTCAAAGAGAGCAGTGTCCCCAACTTGCCTGGTATTGGAGAACTCTAAACTGATGAGGTTAAGGACAGTAGTTCTGGCTGGACTGAGGAAGTACTCAATAAATTCGTGCAGCTGCATCTTGACGTCTGTTTGTCTCTGGACATCGATAACATCCACCTCATGTTCTGAGCCTGGAGAGGACATGGAAAGGTGAAGGTCAAAGGTGCCTTCCTATTCCCCCAGCTACAATATATGCATGCAATAAAGAGTTCATTGATGTTATGCTGAGAAAGTACTGAATTATTAACAAATGACTTTCTATTTTCCAGCCACAATATATCCATACAAAAATTAACCACTTGATTAATACAAAAATTTGAAAATACTGAATTATTTAAACATGTTTCTATAATATATACAATAATGATTTAATTGCAAAAATAAGAAAATAGTGAATTATTAGGCAGCTTCTACTTTTCAACTATAATAGAAGCATGTAAAAATCTACAGACTTATCTATCAATGTTACTATATATAAAAATAAAAAAAAAACAGTGAATGAACACTAGTGGAACCACAACTCACCAACATAACTCTCCACATCCAGGACGTTGAAGGAGTCGTGGGGGACGATGAGCTCCAGGCCATTCTTGTCCTCCACCAGGATGGGTTTGGTGAAGCCATTGGCCGCGATGTAGGGCAGGGTGAGCTGCTGTCCCCGCAGTCGACAAACCACATCCTCAGAGCTGCACAGGGAGGGAGAAAGGGGACGTCACCACTACTCCTCACAACGCACGTCTAATTCAGTGGTATTTTGTTCATCTTTGTATGGAAAACAAGTGAATTTTGACTTACAAATTACCTTAGAAATTGTCATAAATATTAGTGCTTCTTATAATGCCTATCTAGTTTAGTTGCCTGGTGCTCCTCATCTGTGTGTGGAGTACAGGTGAATTATGACTTACAAATGACTTACACTCCCTTTAAAATGGCCATAAATATTAGTACTTCTTACAATACCTATGTAATCTAGCTGCCTGGTGCTCCTCGTCTTCGCATGCAGTGAATTTTTCTAACAAATGAGTTACAATCCTTAAAAATAGGAATAAATATAAGTTTCTTAACCAGAATCGACTGTAGATTTTTATTTTCTCTGCTTAATCTATTCCTTTCCACCAGAGTGTGAATGATGAGTGTGTGAGTGTGTGGTGCTTTGTCTGGACCAGCCTGTGTGGGATTACCTGCCTGGTGTATAAATTCATAGACTTCATGCATTTTTAAACATCTTTATGTTAATTTTACTCCGTCATTCATATCTTCACCATTCTTTATATTAATTTTCCTTGGTCATTCATATCTTCACCAATCTTTATGTTAATTTTATTTGGTCATTCATATATTCACCTATCTTTACATAAATTTTACTCACTTGTTCATATCTTCCCACAATCTTTACATTAATTTTACTTATTCATATCTTCACACAATCTTCAAATTTACTTAGTTATTCAAATCTTCACCAATCTTCACATTACTTTCACTCAAGTCTTCACCACAAACACAAGAGCCAGGCATAAAGGTCTGTGTGTGTCAATCAGCAAACACTGGGAGGGGGGAAACTCAGTCATCACCTGGGGAAGTGTCTGGTTTTGAGCTCCTTGATGAACACCTGTGTGCCTGTCTGGACTGGCTTCGACCCCGCGTCTGCCTCTGAGTAGTCATGACGGTGCCAATTCAGACGTGCTTTTACTGAAATATGGAAATCATGTTAAAAAAAAAATCCTGCAAATATTTCTCCTCCCCCCGTTTTTTTCAGACTTATCTTTTTACTGAAACAAAAGAAAATTTGACTAGAAGATATTCAATCAAAATACTACTAACTTTTACTAAAACAAAGAAACCACTTCAGAATGTTGCCAATTTTCTTTCTTTCAGTTTTTTTTTGGACTTAATTTTATCCTGTAACAAAAGAAAATTCAAGAGATATTCAATAAAAATACAGCTGCCTTTTACTGAAACATGGAAATCACACCAGAATGCAACCAAATATCTTCTTTTTCTTCAGTCTTTCAACTTTAACTGAAAAAATAAATGAAAAATAAATAAATAAATAAATAAACAAATAAAGAAAGAACGAAAACCAGCCTGGTACATAGATAGAAAGGCAGACAGACAGACAGATAAGGAACCATAAACAGCAGGCAACTTACAAACAGAGGGGCCGTTGTACGCCTCACACCGCGGACAATGAAACCTATCAATGTCAACAGCCTGGTACTCCCTGACACCCACACATCTGCAAGGGAGTAAAGGTTAGCTGACAAAAGTACCCCTCACATTTCCTGAGTAAAAAAATAACGTGAAACAGTAATGAGTAATGAAAACTAAAGGTACTTGGACTGTAGTAGAAGTAATAGCAGACAGAAATACAGTTATCCTTTGTTTTCCAGTTTCACTTTTACACAAATTGGTGCCGATCACACTTTCAAATCAACAAAGGAGGTGATGAGAGGCAACCTAACAATGCTCATTATTTTTTATTTTTTTAGTTAATTTATAGATAAAATGTTATAACCATATACACAGTTTCCTTTACTTCAACAAGGGGGCTCTGGGGTGTTGTTAAATTAAAGGTGGGGGGGATTAATTTTCCACAGTTTCCTTACCTACAGGTGTGTCTTATCTAACCCCAGTGATTAATAAGGATATAATGACAAAAATAACAGTACTGGATTTTGAATATTTTGACTTTTCCTTACAGACTGGTACTCAATAGACCTTTTTTTCCCACTTTTTGTTTCCCTTGGCCAGTGTCCTTACAGCATTGTCAAGCGGCAGGGTGTGACATGAGCCGAGGCAGGGGTGGCCACGAGGAGCCTTGTGGTGCAGCTGGCCAAGGCTCATCCTCCTGACTGAGTTCGAATCACAGCCAAGTCCACCTCCAGTCACTTAATATAATTTCTCAGTGTTTCATAATGGAGGATAATCAGAATATTGGTCTTCTCCATCACCCTCACTATTGTAGTATAAGTAGTAGTAGTAGTAGTAGTAGTAGCAAATGTGGCAGTACCAATAGAAGTAGTGGTAGTGACAATAATAGACAGTTATGATGGGATTTTGTACTAACAGAGTAATAGCAGTAAATAATAATGAGTACCAGCAGGGTTATATGCACCAATAACACTCGCACTATGAGTAATAATTGAAACAGATGGAATTACAAATATTTTCCTATACTTTCAGTTTTCCTACATCAAACATACTAACTATTACTATTATTCATTACCATAACACAACAATACACACAAATTAAAACAAACTAAACCCCACACAACAAAACCCACCACCAAACACCACAACAACCACCAACACAACTCTAACCTAACGGAACCTAACCTGACCCCACTGTCCCCACCCTAACCTAACCCAACCACCACACCCTTCACACACAGCGCACTGACCCACACCCTAAACACCCCTGAGCCAGACACCATGGGCCGAGCTGTGGGGCAGAGCTGGGCCGATCTGAGGAACAGCAGCACTCGGCCCACCTCAGCCAGGCCTCAGTTCCCCGGCCCTGGTCCCTTAACACGGCCCATTTAAGGTAATTCAGGGCTCCTCGAGGGCTGCAAGCTTACCTGCCGTGGAACCAGTCCTTGCATATATCACATTGTATCATAAAACGGGACAAATCCGTCGACTGTCCACATAAACAATAAATAACGTCCAGCGCCATTTTGCTCAAAACAACACGCATCTGATCGTCTGGGAGTAATCTGATTTTTTTCCCTTCCTCTCCAGTAAAACATCCGATAGCTCTTTTATCTTGCTTTTTTTAATTATATGCGTACATTTTTTATTTTATGCCTAGTTATTTTGTTTCAATTATTTTTATTTATATCAAATGCGCTCAGTTAGGCCTAAACTAAAAACTGGCCTAAGGGTAACTTGCTAGAGGGGTTGATAATGAAAGAGTGAGATTTCTGAAGTTATAATCTTATATTTGCTGCAATTGTGGGAAGATTATTGATCTATAAGGCCAAAGCTGGCATTGTTAAGGAGAAAATTATGAGTACTATATTTTCTTATAACTTGCTAGATGACGTGATAGTGAAATAATAATGAAAGAATAGGTTCCTGACAATCCTATATAGAAAACTCCGGGAACATTGCTGTCTCAAAACATCCGAAAAAAAAGTAAAAGGAACTATAATTTGGCGTATGAAAGAAAAAAAAAACATGAAAAACGAGTTTAAAATGTAAGATATGCCTATAAAACACACATACACACACACACACACACACTGCATCTCCCTCATATACCTCAAAACACCCAGAAACACAATATTCCCTAAAAAAAAAAAAAAAAACAGAAAAATCCTTCTTACCCTCCCTCCACAAAATAAATAAATAAATAAATAAATAAATAAATAAATAAATAAATAATCCAAAATACCCCACACATATATTTCTATCCAAAAATACTGCTAAAAAATTATTTTCCATTCCTTTCTTCCTCCTCCTCTTCCACTTTTTTTTTTTTTAGGTAGGAAGGACACTGGCCAAGGGCAACAAAAATCCAATAAAAAAAAAATATGCCCACTGAAATGCCAGTACCACAAAAGGGTCAAAGCAGTGGTCAAAAATTGCTGAATAAGTGTCTTGAAACCTCCCTCTTGAAGGAATTCAAGTCATAGGAAGGTGGAAATACAGAAGCAGGCAGGGAGTTCCAGAGTTTACCAGAGAAAGGGATGAATGATTGAGAATACTGGTTAACTCTTGCGTTAGAGAGGTGGACAGAATAAGGGTGAGAGAAAGAAGAAAGTCTTGTGCAGCGAGGTCGCGGAAGGAGAGGAGGCATGCAGTTAGCAAGATCAGAAGAGCAGTTAGCATGAAAATAGCGGTAGAAGACAGCTAGATATGCAACATTGCGGCGGTGAGAGAGAGGCTGAAGACAGTCAGTTAGAGGAGAGAAGTTGATGAGACGAAAAGCTTTTGATTCCACCCTGTCTAGAAGAGCTGTACGAGTGGAACCCCCCCAGACATGTGAATCATACTCCATACATGGACGGATAAGGCCCTTGTACAGAGTTAGCAGCTGGAGGGGTGAGAAAAACTGACGGAGACGTCTCAGAATGCCTAACTTCATAGAAGTTGTTTTAGCTAGAGATGAGATGTGAAGTTTCTAGTTCAGATTATAAGTAAAGGACAGACCGAGGATGTTCAGTGTAGAAGAGGGGGACAGTTGAGTGTCATTGAAGAAGAGGGGATAGTTGTCTGGAAGGCTTTGTCGAGTTGATAGATGGAGGAATTGAGTTTTTGAGGCATTGAACAATACCAAGTTTGCTCTGCCCCAATCAGAAATTTTAGAGAGATCAGAAGTCAAGCGTTCTGTGGCTTCCCTGCGTGATATGTTTACCTCCTGAAGGGTTGGACGTCTATGAAAAGACGTGGAAAAGTGCAGGGTGGTATCATCAGCGTAGGAGTGGATAGGACAAGAAGTTTGGTTTAGAAGATCATTAATGAATAATAAGAAGAGATTGGGTGACAGCACAGAACCCTGAGGAACACCACTGTTAATAGATTTAGGAGAACAGTGACCGTCTACCACAGCAGCAATAGAACGGTCAGAAAGGAAACTTGAGATGAAGTTACAGAGAGAAGGATAGAAACCGTAGGAGGGTAGTTTGGAAATCAAAGCTTTGTGCCAGACTCTATCAAAAGCTTTTGATATGTCCAAGGCAACAGCAAAAGTTTCACCAAAATCTCTAAAAGAGGATGACCAAGACTCAGTAAGGAAAGCCAGAAGAACCATTGTGAAATTTCAACTTTGGAAGTTAAGTAGTCAAAGAATTTCTTATAGTCAGAGGAGTTAGGTGAGAGGTATACAGCACAGATCATTTATTATGAGAGTGACTCTGTAGTCGTAGCCAGATGGTGGAAAACTCGGAAGATTCAAGAGCGTGGGCACGAGAGCAGGTTAAGTCATTGCGCACATAAACGCAGCATCCAGCTTTGGATCGAAGATGAAGATAGAGAAAGTAGGAGGGAACAGAAAAGGGGCTACTGTCAGTTGCCTCACACACCTGAGTTTCAGTGAGGAAAAGAAGATGAGGTTTAGAAGAGGAGAGGTGGTGTCCTACAGATTGAAAATTATATCTTAGACCGCGAATGTTGCAGAAGTTAATGAAGAAAAGTTGAGGGGGGTTTCAAGACACTTAGGGTCTCCGACAGAAAGGCAGTCTGACCTGGGGACATTTATGGTCCCCTCCCCAGATGGGGACTCCGAGGCTGGTGTAGGAGTCGCCATGATGATTTTAAAATTTTTGAGTGAAGGGTGTGTGTGTTATTAGGTGCTTATAGTTTTGTGTGGAGGAAGAGAGTTGTCTTTAGAGGGCAGGCTGTGACTGCCCCCTTGTGTTGTGAGACACAAAGGGAAACGTTCAGTGAGGTCACAGCTGGGTTTAATGATAAGTTCACAGCACCCCCTGAACAGTGCTGCACACCTCACTGGGAGTAATTATTGTTTCGGCAGGTGTCTACTGCCTCCTCCTCTACCCCTGCCCCCACAAAATGAGACTGTTTCCTACCCTGCACCTACCCCAATGCAGAGACCACAGTAAAGCCCCACAGCACACACTGACCCACCCCTGCCCCTTCACAATGAGACCCCCTACCCTAGCAAATGAATAAGAGGGTTTTGAGGTGGCCCTACTTTAGTTACTGCTGCCAGACACACTTCAAAATAAAACAATACTGGCATTATTGTTTTTTTTATTTACATAGACAGTATGCTCTTCTTGTTTAATGTAGGTAGGTGGAATACTTGAGGGCAGAATTTATTTATGCAAAATAAGGTGATTCCTACAGCCTTGAGATGGGTGTTAACTTGTGATGGTGCCAAGGGGTATTGTATTTCTTATAGTAATCTTAATCAAAACAAATGATTGTATGCTATTTGGTGAGATAATGGAATAGAAACACCAATGTCAAACACACACACACACACACACACACACACACACACACACACACACACACACACACACACACACACACACACACACACACACACACACAGGAAAGCAACACATTTTTGGAGGAAAACAACTTCTAAAATTAAAGAATCTGAACCCTTTCACTCAAATTACATACAACAGTACATTATAAAATACACTAAACCTTACAAAAAAATAACAGAAGTTCTCTACTTTCACACACACACACACACACACACAGACAATAGGAGAGCTGGGGGCAGTAATATCTTTGAACCAGCTGAGTCATGTACCAACAGCCTCCCTATTTGAGGAGTGACTGCAGGTTGGTGAAGGCCTGGCTAGCGACTGGGCGGATGGTGAACCGGCCACCCTGAACCACCTGTACGTTTCCCCCTGTGGTTGTCTGCATCACCTGTGGGTATTGGATGATTACTAAACGGTTGGGGTTATGCTAATAGGTCTTAATTTAGAGTATATAAATCTATGTTTGCTATTGTTTGGATTTTATTATTATTATTATTTTTTTATTTTTGTTATTTTGTAGTTGCTTTCTCCCTCAGTGTTCGTCTGTCACCTGTGGGTATGGGATGGTTACACAGGGGGCAAGACATGCTATACAGGCAGGTGTGGTTGATGACTAATGAAACTATACACACAGACACATATACATAACTAAAATTGAACAGCTATACATAACTGTAACTATACATACATATATACAAGCACACAATAGCTGTACACTTGTATACACACACACACACACACACACACATACACACATCTAAAACTAGACACACACACATACTCACACTTAAAACTAGACATACATGCACACACACTCACCTGCACACCACTCCCTCCACCAGGTTGAACGATCTGAAGGTTTCCTGACGCATTGCTCTGCACCAGGAGGTTAGGGGTGCCACCCGTGCCGCCCTGGACCAGCAGGTTAGTGCCCCCGCTGCCCCCGACCAGCTGCAGGCCACCCGATGGGCCGGCACTGGTGATGACCATCTGATGGCCTGGCCGCACCCCACTGCCCATCCCTCGGCTCACTGTCTGGACCAGCTGCACCGTCTGGCCTTGCAGGCTTCCCAGACCACCTGAATAGTGAGGATAGGGATTATATTCTGAAATGTTTCTGAAATGCACCTCCACTACATTCAAAAGGCTCTAGTTGAAGTTACATGGGTTTTCAAGGGTGTTTTTGTGGTTCTAGTGACAGATTAACAAGATTTCTATATTATGAGAAGCAGTCTTCAAAACCTGGCTTATTATCTCTGTGGCCTTTGGAAATAGTTGTGGTGAGAGTAATGTGTCTCTGACTACAGGCCAAGGACACAAAAACACATGGAAACCTGTAAGAAATAGTGGGTACATGTGGCAGATAGATACCTTACAGTACAATGGTCAGTGTTTTCATGGACACCTCTGCTGTGATGGTGTGTGAGGTGTTTACCTGCATCGGCTGTGGTGGCAGTGGTGCGGGCACCCAGCTGCAGGGATGTGGCGGTGACAGAAGTGGTGGTGGGGATGGTGCTGGCGATGGCAGTGGTGGCAATGAGTGTGGAGGTGACAGGGGCGGCTGACCTCAAGATCTGTGCGACAGCAGCCACGGACGTCACGGCTGAGGTGGCGGGCGAGGAGAACGGCACAGAGGAGGTGTAGGTGATGCCCTGTGTCAGTGTGCCAGGTGTGGCAGCTGTGGCAGTGGTGGCAGCGGTGCGCAGCGTGGCGGTGGCCGTCCCCTGCTGTAGCGTGGTGACGGTGGGCTTGATGCTCTGAGCCGAGGCCCGCACCTTCTTGTACTCCCTCCTCCAGGCGAGCCACTTGGCCACCTGCTTGTTGTTGCGGTCGCCCTTGTCCTCCAGCTGCTGGTAGTACGCCTCTCGCAGCACCCTGAAGGCCTGCAGCGTGGCGTAAGGCAGCTGCGTCACAGGGTCAAAGTAACGGGCTGGCAACCTGTTATGAGACACTAGTCAGGGAAAGTGGCAATGCAGAATACCCTTACTCTTATCTCCAAATTATTCCCCAACAGGGGTTTTGCTGACACTTTGCTCTCTCAACATGACTACTTTCAAAGGCCACAGAGATAATTAGCCAGGTTCTCATGAGTGTTTCTCCAGTTAATAATGCAGAAATCCTGTTAATCTGTCACTAGAACCATAGAAACACCCTTAAAAACCTGTAACTTCAACCAGAGGCCTTTAAATGTTGTGAAGGTGTGGTGCATAAGTGTTTCAAAATGTGGACCAATACCTTGTGATGGGACAGATGTTCTTCTGCACGGCTTTGGGCTTGGTCTTGCGGAACGACCGTTTGAAGGTGACCTCATCAGAGAAGGTGAGGAAGGAACGCTCACATTTCTCGGCGGGGTCATCAATGTGCTTAGCCAGGGAGTTCTCTTTGTTCTCACCATTCTTTAGGCTCAAGTCTGTCTGTGTTGGGTAGGGAAAAAATATTTATGGTTAATTGATAGGAATAGTTTCAAGACTTGCAACAAAAGGAAAACTGTCCCATATATTAATACAAGGACTGCATTCTGAACTTAAGAGGAATTTAAATTTCAGTAATTGTTTTTCATGATAGCATCTCTCTCTCTCTCTCTCTCTCTCTCTCTCTGGTATTGATAATTTCATCTTTATTTTCTTGCTTTAAACCGTTACTCTTGGCCTTATCCTCTCTCTCTCTTTCTCTCTTTCCTCCTCTCTCTTTTCTCCCACCTCTCCCTTCTCCCATCCCTCACATCCCTCCCTCTCCCTCCCCAGTCCCTCACCTGCACCACATCCATCTCAGCAAGAGGGTCTGGCAGGGTGGGGGGTGGCGGGGGGCAGGGGGCATCCACCTCCTGGATGAGTGGCATGGTGGTGGACTGGTAGCGGATGAAGGAGCCTGTGAAGCCGCGTCGCACCACCTTGGGCTTCTTGCGGTCCAGCTCTGCCAACTCATACTTCTCTGGGGGGTGGACAGGGGGGAGGTTAGGTTAGGTTAGGTTGGGGGGTTGAATGCCTAAGACGAGTTAGTTGTCTTGTCGAGTTAGTTAGGTGTTGATCCTTTTACTTATTTTTTTGTGTAAGAGGAGCACTGGCCTAGGGAAAAGTAGTAAATAAAATAAATAAGTAAGTAAATAAATAAAACTATACTAAAAAATAAAAAGGGCCTTTGAAAACAGTTGTGGTGAAGTTACATGGGTTTTCAAGGGTGTTCTTATGGTTCCAGTGACAGATGAACAAGATTTCTACTTTATTAACTGGAGAAACACTGTTGGGAATGTAGCTTATCATCTCTGTGGGCATTTTGATGGTTATAGTAACAGATTAACAAGATTTATACATTAAGAACAGCAGAAACAGTCTTGAGAACTTGAGAACCCAGCTAATCATCTCTATAGCCTTTGAAAACAATCCTAGTGAAGTTATGCAGGTTTTCAAGGGCATTTTTATGACTTTAGTGACAGATTAACAAGATTTATACACTAAGAACAGGAGAAACAGTGTTGAGAACCCAGCTAATCACCTCTACGGCCTTTGAAATTAGTCGCAGTGGGAAAGCAAAGCATTTCAGAACACAACCCATTCTAATGCTGGTACAAGAGACACTTTTGCTCCAGCACGTCAATCCAAGCAAGCTCCTATGACAGGCTTACCCAGGGACTTCAGGTTGGCCTCCTCAGTGATCTTTGCCTCTTCCAGCAGCTCCTCCTGGGTGAGTCTGGGCAGGCTGGGCACCACATCTTTCTTCTTCATGGCCCGCTTCTTCTCCACCTCTGCTCGCTCTCTCTGCCGCTTCACTGTCTCTGCCGATTTCATCTGTGTGGATTTCCGGATGCCCTTCTTCTCTGCAGGATAAAGAGAGAGTTGTGGATGTATGTGATTTTTTTCTTTTTTACGTAAGAGGAGTATTGGCCAGGGAAGAAAAGAAATTAATTAGTCACGATAAAAAATGGGTTCAATGAGGTGCCAGTCCCAAAAGAAGGGTCATGCATTATCCAAAATTGGGGGATTATTTTATACAGGTTAAGATAGAAAGGGAAACATGGTATCTATTTATGGAAGGAGTGAGAGGGGGGCAACATGAAAAATGTGCTTATTCCGTGCAGGTTATGGCAGTAGAAACATGACATTTAAGATTTATGAGCCTTAAATAATTCAGCTTTTAAACAAACCAATTAATCTTTTCCTTCATGCAGCTAAAACAATAACACAAAGGAAGAGCATAACCAAATTCCTAGCATTACATCTTGAAGAGGGAAAAATTACCGTCAGAAACAGTAAAAATGTGAATCTTAAGCAACTCAGCCTTTAAACAAACCAATTAATCCTTTCCTTCATGCTGCAAAACAATAACACAAAGGAAGAGCACAACTGAATTCTTAGCTTTACACGTTCAAGAGGGAAAAATGACCATCAGAAAAAGTAAAAAAGTGAATCTTACACAACTCAGCCTTTAAACTAATAAATCCTTTCCTTCAAGCAACACAACAAAAGCACAAAGAAAATTCACAACTCAACTCTATCTTTTAACCATCAAGAGGGACATCAGCCTCACAACAGCCTCAGAAACAGCAGCAGTGTGAAGTGAGCCTATTCTATCACTCACCCAGGGCTGTGAGGTCAAACACTGCCGGCTTCTTGCTCACCACCTTCTTCTCCTTGACCTTCTTCACAACGGGAGCCGAGGAGGAGGAGGTGGATTTGGTCTTGGTCACTGACTTGGGTTCCTGGAAAGTGAAGTGCAATACTCTAGGTAAACGAGAGAGAGAGAGAGAGAGAGAGAGAGAGAGAGAGAGAGAGAGAGAGAGAGAGAGAGAGAGAGAGAGAGAGAGAGAGAGAGAGAGAGAGAGAGAGATCTATAGAAAGAAATAAAATAAATAAATCCAGAGAGAAATAAAATAATAAACTCATAGAGAGAGAAAGAAATAAAATCAAAACAAATCCATCAACCTCTCAGGCCTATCCACACACCTTATAGGCCTTGGTGATGAGACGCCCGCCCTTCTTTTTCCCCCCCTTAGCGTCCTCCTCCACATCTGAAACTGGCTCATCATTCTCGTCAATGCTGAAGTCGGAGTCCACCTCGTCATCCTGCTCCACCTCAGACCTGCGGAGAGACATCCACTCATCCACCTACTTGTCAAACATCCACTTAACTGCAAGTGTATTTCTTCCCCTTCTTTGTGAGGGTGTCTGTCTGTTTGTTAGTCTGTCAATGTAAAATAAGTAAAATAAATACAAAATATAGTCTGTTTACAAATATACAAGTTTTTGGGTGTATATCTGTCTGTTTGTTAATCTGTCAATGTCTGATCTATCCACAAATATATGTTTTTGGGTGTGTATCTGTCTTGTTACTGTTTTGTTTTGTTTTTATTGTTTTTAAAGTTTTTATGTCCTGTTACTCTAGTCACCATATAGTGTCCAGCTGAAATCCACACTAATTTACAAGTTTTTGGGTGTATATCAGTCTTGTCACTGCATACTCTGCTGAAAATAAAACAAAAGCTTCTGAGTATCCTGTCTTGTTGCTGTATACTCTGTCCACACTAATACAATAGCTTTTGGGTGTACATCTGTCTCATCACTGTATACTTTGTCAAAAATAATATAAAGCTTTTGGGTATCTCTCAATCTTGTCACCAGCCCTCCCTTGTCTTCCCACTAACCCTCCCTCACCAGCAGCCTTCAGGGACTTACTGGTAGTCAACATCATCGGCCTCCTCCATGAAGCCTCCGTAAGTGGTTTTGTAGAAGTCGTCCTCCTCCTCCTCCTCCAGCAGGCGTGACATCTTGGTGCCTGCATTGTTTCGCCGTTCACGTCCGGCTGCCATTGCTCCTCTGTCCCCTCAATGCCCTTGTCCTTCACTGCAACCAAGGATGTGGGCAAGTAAGTAAATGGTGAAAAAAGGTGAGTGAAGGTAATTCATGAAACAAGAATGCTGGATAATCTGACAGAGGCACAGTGCAGGATTAAGTTCTAGATAAGTGAAATAAATACAAAATATAACCTATGTAACTGTAAACTGAGTAAGATTTTAAAGGTATGTGAAATAATTACAAAATATTACCTATGAAATGGTCAACTAAGTAAGATTTTAAAGATAGGTGGAATAAATAGTGAAATGCAACATATGGCACATTCTTGAATACATTAATATTGCAGTTACAGAAAGGCCAAGACTATTATGATGTATTACAAATGTTCAGAATGCCAATCAAGAATTAAGTGTTCTGAAATGAATGATGAAGGCAAAACAATGAAAAATAATAATGCTGGGAAATTAAAAAATAACAACAATGAAGAAAATGAATAAACAAGACGAAAACAATCAAATATGTAAATAAAAAACATAACTCACAACAAAAAAAGCAAAACCATTACCAAAACACACCTTTCTTTTTCTTTAACGAGCTGAGTAAGTGTTTAGTGATCTTGTACAGCAGTGTTGCATTCCCCCGGCCACTCAGCAGCTCTCCTCTCCCACTACTCCCTCACTCACACATCACACACATCATCACAAGTTGACACCCCAGGAGGCACCAGTGGCACCTCCTCTCTTGGCCTCACACCAACCAATCTTTGTACAAATACTTCTCCCTAACATGCCACCAAGACTATTTATGCAAAATACACACTATAATCCTTGTACCAAAATAAGATTGAGGAGTTTGGTGGCAGAATACAAATATTTGGCAGACAACTAGATTACAAATGTTCAACAGATCCCTTATCCCTTAAAGAGCTTGGAGGAGTGTAATAATTCTTGTACGTGAGTAATGTACAAACTGTGAAGGCCTGACAGAGGATCACAATAGACTTCTGCCCAACTTACTGGCTCACAATAGGATCCCTAGAAATATATTTGTACTGAGCATGTAGTAAAAATGAAACTCTAAAACATATACAGTGTCTCAAGTGGGTAATGAATAATAAAACTATACACATCCTGAAGGGTTTGTACAATTCATCAGAGGCTGAACCTTACAAACTATGATACAATATTGGTAGACTGAAGTAGACTGGTAAAAGTTACCATTACATCTAAAATAACTCCCCCACAATTGAGGCCATCTAGTCAACCAGGGAAAGGAAGGAATAGACTCTCCTACACTAACTGATTGGACACTCGCCGCGCTAAAACATCCATGATTGTATTGACTGTCGCCTTGGGTATATTCATGTTCGTCAGCTTACTCCTCACAACTTTACTCTTCCTCTTGTAATTCTCCTGGTCACTGGCTAGGTCATCAAAGAGAGGACTCTCAGTGCCCTTAGGAGCCTTGCCTTCTGCACCTTCCTTCTGGTATTTCTCCAGCACTTTGATGTCACTCTTAAGCTTGCTGAGTTCCTGCTGCAGGTACGACGCCTTCTCTGACTTCTTGATGTTCATGGCTGCCTCAAGGTAGTCCACCTCCTCCTCCACCGCTCCAAGCTGGGAGTTCTTCACCGCTTTCCACTTCTGGGCAGAGGTCAGGTCCAGTTTCAAACTGTGCAGTTCATTCTGGAGGCTCAGCACAGCAGGACTCTGCTCCTTGGGATTCTGTTCCTTGGTGTGTTTGTTGGAGGGATCAGGAGCCTCTTTCACCTGGGAGTACTTCCTCTTCAGGTACTGTCTGTGGCTGGACTCAAGCACCTCCAGGCAGCTTGTGTCCAGGAACTTGTCTATTGCCATCTTGCTCTGCAGCCTGGTCTTCATGAGGGTCATCATGAAGCAGGCGTGCAGCAGCGACTCTGGATGGAAGGTGATGTTCCTGATGGCCATGAGGCACCTCACGCGGTTCTTGAACATCTCCACGTTGACGGTGTTTGAGCCGCCCGCTATCAGCTCCTCCTGGTTCTCCTGCCTCCAGCTGTCATACAGGCTCAGCAGCTCCCTCTTGGTGACCACTGATGACCCCACACTGGCGTTGGCCGCATGCTGTGCCGAGCCGTGCTTCACCATCACCTGGATGATGTTCTCCTCGCTCTCCCTCGGCTCCCTCACTGCAGGCATGGCTGCCGAGTTGTCTGCCTTTTTAGAGGACCGATCCTTCCTCACTGCTGGTTTATATATGTCAGATTTCCGGTTCTTCTTTTTCTTCTTCCAAAATGCATCTACTAGTGAAGGGGCCATGTTGCTCTCATCCAGCCAGCTGTCCTCCTCGCTGCCCCGCCCGGCCCACCGCACCAAGTACCTCAGGTGCTTCTTCCCTCGACTATCATGAATCTCTTGAAAGTCCATGATCTTCTCAATGTCTAGGTCACCCTCCTTGGTTGATCTCTTTTCCTTGCGAGGAGAACTGACCTCCCTCATGTCCCTGTTGGTAATTCTCTCATGCCCCTTTTCATCCTTCTTTTTCCACTTGTCTCTCTCTTCCTGCTCCTCTATAAAGTCAGATTCTATCTCCTCTTGGTCAAGCTGTGACAGCATGTCCTCCTCGTCCTCCTCCAGCATGCCCACCTTCTCAATCTCGTGCAGGATGTCTCTCTCATACTCATCCAAGGACTTCCTGACACTCCTCCTCTTTCTCTTGCCCACACTCTCCATCTGGTGACTCCTTGGCACGTCCAAGCTGGCCCTTTCCTTGTACTTCTTGAGAGGCTTGGTTTTCTTGAGTGGCACAACCTTGAAGTTGGCAGTCTTCTCCTCCTTTGAGCCTTCACTGTGGTGCCTCATAGCCTCAGTCTTCACCTGCTTCTCTGCAGTGGAGGCATCACTCTCCCCGGTGCTGGCCAGGGCACCCTCGGCCTCTGTGGTGCTGCGACGTGACGGCCCCGAGATGGACAGGAGGTACTTGATGTCCTCCAGCCAGTCCTCCTGCAGGTACATGATGGCATCCTCCTTGCTTATCCTTTGTATCTGCTTGTACTCATCATGGAGCTTAACAGAGGAGGACATGAGGGTGCCCGCCGGGATCCTGATGGGGGCAATGCAGCGCTCCGCCATCAGCTCTTCCACGCTCCGCAGCAGATCTGTGACAAAGGTGTTGCTGCCCAGGGACATTTTGTTCTTGAGCCACTTGGTGTAGAGGTGCACAATGTCCCCACGGGTGATGCTGCCCTCGCTGCCGCACGTCAGGAGGACCTCGTTGGTCAGGTCATTGTCACCCGCCTCGTTGGCATAACTGTAGTACTCCTCGTCACCCGAGTCCTCTGGTTTGGCGCCACGCTTCTTCAGGGTCTTTCTCACTCTCTTTGGGGAGACCTCACTTGGCGGCGTCATTATCTCACGCTTTATTTGCACCGGGGACTTTTCCTCCTTGCTGTTTGGACTATAGCCTATCCTGACGGGCAGCAAAAACTCCTTCTTGAGGCGGAAGGTGTCCGTGTGCCTGATGGCGGCCACGCTGGTGAGTCTGATGACAGTTGAGAGCAGGTGTGTGTTGTCCAGGATCTCCCTCCCTTTCATCTTGAAGAGCCTGATTGCCAGCGACGTCTTGGTGGCCTTCCTTGACATGTAAAACTCATGCAGCTCCTTTATCATGCCGAATGTCATCCGCACATCCTTCACCCCGTCAGAATTCAGGTCATCCACGGTCAGTCCGGCCTCGGCGCAGTAGTCCCCGAGGTAGCAGTTGGTCTCCTTAAACATTGGGACCAAGTGACCGTCCTTGTATGTGTAGGTGGTGAACTCATTGCTTGGCTTGTTGGTCCGTGATATCGGCTTCTTCACCTTAACTCCTGGCGGCGAACACCCCTTGTCTTTGGGCTCACTCTTCACCACTGTCCCCTCCAGCCCCTGCTCCCTCTCCCTACGTTCATATTTCACCGGCGATGCTCTCCCTGGACCCAAATCCTTTCTCTCGTACTTCATCGGTGACCTCTTCTCCCGAATCCAGTCCTTGTCCTTCCCGTCGTCCTTCAGCACTGGGAGGGGAGGAGGGGGACGTGGGGCCTCGTTGTTCCTCTGCATAAACAAGCACTTGATCTCAATGGACTGGATTCCCTTGGCGCTTGCCTTACGGAGCCTGCCACTCTTGCTGATACCTAGTGTGCCGTCATAAGAGCTCCCTGTCCCGTGTGGTTTCTGTGATGGTTCGGTGCTGCTGGGGGTCATGGTGCCCAGTGGGGGTGTCTCCATGCTTCCCATGTCCTGGTTTTCATTTACTTTTCCCTCAATCTCTTTAATCTTACCAGGTGAACTGTTAATCTTTCTTGTAGATCTTTCTGTTTGATTTGTTTTTCTTCGCCTTTCCTTCTCGCTGTCTAATAAACTTCTTTTCTTTCTTGGCGTGGTGAAACTTGGCCCATTCTCCACAATGCTGTCACCTTCCCCGGTATGCGTGCTCTCACTCAGCTCGCTCAGCACACTGTCACCCTCATCAATCATCAAGTTGCCATCACTGTCCTCACTCTGCGTGTCATCGTTGGCCATCTCCTCAAACTGGGAATATTCTGAGTCTGCTTCCTCCTTGCCAGGGCTTGTCTGCTCCTCATCCTTCCTTAGCTTCCTGTTCTGCCACCTGCTGATTCTCTTGTCCTTGTTGATCACCTTGTTTCTCTTCAGTATCACCTGGTTGTCGTCGCTGTCCAGGCTCTCATTGAGTTTGTTTTCTTGGTCTTGTTCAGTGTCTTGCTTTTCTCTGTGGTGTGATGTGGATTTGTCTTCTTCATCTTGTTCTGTGTCTTCGCTTTGTGATGCGTCATTATTGGATTGTGCGTCTTCATTTACCTCCTTAGTCTTATCTTTATCAGTGGTTTCCTTCTCTTTCCCTTTACTGACAATCACACTCCCTCTCCTCAATCTTTTGTTTTTAGTGTATCTTCCTGTTTTCTCCGTTGCTTGTCTGGTTTCACTATCATCTTTATCTGTTTCTTCCAATTCCTCTTCAGCATCACCAGTGACTCCCTTTTCTATCTCTTTATCTTCCTTCTCCTGTTTAACCTTTGCTAAACTAATTCTTCTACTTCTATTCCTTACAATTTCTTCTTCCTGCTTGACTATCAGGCTTCCTCTTCTTGTTCTCCTGTTTCTTGGAGTTTCCTTTTCAATTTTAATATCAGCCTGGTTTTCTTGTTTGTTAGTGTCAGTTTTCTTTACTTGGTTTATAATTTCCTCTTCCTCCTCCTCCTCCTTGGTTCCTCTTTTCCTGGATTGTTTCTCTCTTTCAGCCTCCTTTTCTATCCTGTCTCTTTGCTTTTCCTCCTGCAAGGCTAACATACTCGCTCTTCTGGTGCTAATTCTTCTCTTTGTTTTAATGGCACCAGTAATTTGAATCTCCATATTGGTCGGTTTTGTGTTTTCATTAATATTTTGTTTTTTCTCGTCCTTAGCCACCTCACTAAGTTCTTTGGCTTTGTGGTTATGATCCTGCTTTTCTTCCTCTAACTTTTTCCTGTTGTCTGCTCCTCTATTTCTTCCACTTGTTTCTCCCTTTGTCTTTCCTTCAATCTGTTTGGTTTCATCTGCAGTGTCTGGCTTTTCCTGTGCTGCACTTGCTCTTCTTGTGCTTGCTCTTAGTCTTGCTGGGGTTTCAGTTTCAGCTTTAATCACAAGTTCTTCTTCCAGGTCAAAATCTTCCCCTACATTGTTTTCTTGATTGTGTTGATGTTTCTTTTTGTCCTTCTGGCTTTTTGCTCTGCTGTCGTCGTGCTGTTGCCCTTGTGGTGCAGTGCTGGCTCTTCTGTGTCTTCTAGATCTGTCTGTTCCTTGCTTTGCCTCCTCAGGTTGTGTCTCTTTCTCTTCCTTGACTGTCATGGTACTTGTTCTTCTGGTGCTGATTCTCCTCTGTGATATCTTTGTTGGATCAGTCTCTGCTAAAGTTTGTGGTCGTTCATCCTTCACCTCCACTTGATCACTCACTGTACTCCTCTGTCTATTTCTATCACTTGTTTTTTCTTCAGTTTTGAACAGTGTTTCTTGGTGTTCCCCCTCAATTACTTCCTTTTCTTCTGTTTTATGTATGTTTTCTTCCTCATTTTGGTTTATTTCCTTACTGATTCTTCTTCCCTTAACCTGCCTTTTGTTCTCATTTTCCTGTGTTCCTCGCTTTACTCCTCTTCTGGCCTTTCCTTGCTCCTCATCTCCTTCCTTCCTTGTTTCTTGATTATTCTCATTTTTTATCATAGCATGAGGTTTCAAGTCCACAGCAGGTTCACTCTCGGAATACGTCTCGTCATCGGTGCTTTGTCCAGCTGCTAGAGTCAGACTGTGGCCTGTTCCCTTCCTCCTGGCTACTGACGGCAGGACAAACTCAACATTATCAAAGGACTTAAGCTTCATTTTCAAGTATTGGTTCCCTGAATGAATGGTGGCGAGAGCTTTCCTCCGCTTGAGAACAGCCTGGATGCTCTTCAGGTCACCGTTTTCCACTGGCTCTTCCGTTCTGACTCCACTCAGCCGCTGAATCCACCGAATCACGTATTCCTTATCCCACATTATCTGCTTGGCGAAATCCGAGAGCTCCTTAACCACGCCGTTGCAAATCTGCACCTCCTTGATGGCCATTCTCTCGAGGAAGCTGACAGTACAGCCGATGTCGTTACACTGCTCTCCTATGTAATCTGGGTCATCTGGGGAGGGAAGATGACGTGGTTTTTTACTCAGTTCCAATCCTAAGCAATCCAGCGAGTCCTTCTCCTTTTTATCCGTGCTTTGTCTCCGCTTGTTTGGTGCCTGAGCGGAGGAATGTGGGGTTCTACTTCCCAGTGGGCTGCCTTCTTTTTCCTGCTTTATTCTCTTCCGTGGTGAGGCAGATGACCTTGAGTGCCTATCATGCCCTGCCCGGTCCTTACTCCTAGCACTGGGTCTCCTGCCCCCCTCAGATCTCCTACATGACATATTCTCTGACAAAGACGAATCATCATCATCAATTTCAGATCTAGCAGAATTCTGAAAGATTGAGAAGTTGGACACTTCAACACCATCTTCAGGAAACCCTTCAAAGAGGACACTGCTGGAGCTGCCTTCAGAAAACCCCTCGAAAGTCTGGCCACTGGCGTCTGAGAACCCATCAAAGTTAGGAATGAGATCCTCGGGGCGTCTGAGCATCATATCATCAAGGGTGGGTGGGTACTGTCTAATATAGAGTGGGGAGCCTGAATTCGTGTGGGAAATATACACAGGCACACCATTCACCATTAACGGTATGCAGTCCTCATTAGTTTCCTTTGGGGGGATTACCAAAACAACACTCCCCTGGGACTCAGCTTGCGGGGAGGCGGGGGTGGGGTCCTGGGGGGGGTCACTAGTGTCTTCCTCCCCACACACTTGATCCTCGGTCTCCACACTCACACGGGAATTCATTTTGACCTCGTGACCTCGCTGCAATCACTCCATGGGGTCAGTGCGTGGGAACAATGGGATTTTGAGGGTGAAGTTAAGGTTAGCTACACTGGTGGGTGAGAAGCACTGCCGGCAAACCTCTCACTCTTTCTCGCAGCTCTCTCAATTACCTCTCCCGTCTTTCCCTCGTTCTTGCTCTCACTTTCTCTCTAACAACGAGGCTTTTAGGGTGAAATTAGGGGTTAGATACACTGGCGGGCTTGGGGGTGATGTAAACAAACGCTAGGATGAGAAGGAGTCCTGACAAACTGCTCCCTCTCCCGCCCTCACACTCTCTTACCTCCCGTGCCTCTCCCTCGCTCTCCCTCTCACTCTCTCTCCTCCCTCCCAACACCCAGGAATAGCTATAGGTCTCAGAACTCACCTCCAAGTAATCCTGTGTGGTCAAAAGGCGGTATTCCTCGGCTTTTTTTGGTGTAAGATTTGCTATTCGTGATCAAAACAAACTAAGTATGAGAGGACTTTCATGCAAAATTTCCTACCAGACTTTTCTTATTTAGTGTTGTGTTTCTCTTTTTTCTCTTGTAATTTGTGTATTTTGAA
>NC_087184.1:15560219-15565219 GCF_035594125.1 Scylla paramamosain
AACAGGGAGAATAAAGAAGATGCAGACAGGATAAGGAAGAAAGGGAAATAGGAGATAAGGGTCGATGATATAGGAGATAAGGGAGGAAAGAAGAGGAATAAAGGTAAGGGATAGAGAAAAACAAACAAGAAGAGGAATAGAAGAGAATGGTTAAGAAGAGGAGGGAGAGATAAAGAGATAAGGAAGAAAGGATGGAGAAAAAGATGAGGGTGGAAAATAAAGAGTAAGATAATGAATAAAGAGGAAAAATGAGAGAAAGAAGAGAAATAAGAGAGAGAGAGAGAGAGAGAGAGAGAGAGAGAGAGAGAGAGAGAGAGAGAGAGAGAGAGAGAGAGGAAGATAGATAGAAATAATAAAAACTAAATAAGGAAGAAGAGGAAAAAATAACCATTGAAGAAAGAAAATGCGAAAAAAACGAAAAAAAGAAAAGAAAAAAGGTCAAAGAAAAACACAAGGAAAAGAAAGAAAAAGAAAAAAAGAAAATAGTACAAAAAATAGAAGAAAAAAAAAGAAAAAAGAGAAAGAATGTAAGAAGGAAAAAAAAAGAAAAACAGGATAATAGGATAAGTAGGAATAAAGGGAGATAAGGAAGAGGGGAGAGAGGGAGATTAAGGTTACCTCCCTCACACCTCCTCTCCTCCTTCTGTCCATCTTAAAGAGAGAGGAGAGAGAGAGAGAGGGAGAGGGAGAGTGGTGAGGATGTGTGGCCCATTAATCATAATAGTGCCTCGTAAATTCCTCTCTCTCTCTCTCTCTCTCTCTCTCTCTCTCTCTCTCTCTCTCTCTCTCTCTCTCTCTCTCTCTCTCTCTCTCTCAACCATTCATTCGTCGTTGAAGCGTAAACCATTAATTTCACAAGTTAAAAGAACACACACACACACACACACACACACACACACACACACACACACACACACACACACACACACACACACACACACACACACACACACACACACACAGCTTTTTCAATTCCTTGCTGACTTGAAAACTCTTAAATTCTTTCTCATCTTTTTCTTCTTTTCCTCCTCCTCCTCCTCCTCCTCCTCCTCCTCCTCCTCCTCCTCCTCCTCCTCTTCCTCCTCCTCCTCCTCCTCCACTTTCGGTATTTTTTTTTCCATTTCTCAACTCAATACATTAAAA
This sequence comes from Scylla paramamosain, assembly GCF_035594125.1. Classification (NCBI taxonomy): domain Eukaryota; kingdom Metazoa; phylum Arthropoda; class Malacostraca; order Decapoda; family Portunidae; genus Scylla; species Scylla paramamosain. The sequence goes on from NC_087184.1 coordinate 15,561,363, forward strand.
GATTGGAAGAGGATGTGTGTAAGAGAGAGAGAGAGAGAGAGAGAGAGAGAGAGAGAGAGAGAGAGAGAGAGAGAGAGAGAGAGAGAGAGAGAGAGAGAGGAGAAAATTCAATACATTTCAAGTCTTTTCAATCGCAAATCTTATTTTTAAATGGGAACCGAGAGTGTGAATAAAAAAAAAGAAGAAAGGAAAAGGAGATGGAAGAGGAAGAAGAGGAGGAGGAGGAAGAGGAGGAGGAGGAGGAGGAGGAGGAGGAGGAGGAGGGTAAAAAGGAACTAATGAGGAACAGATGTCATTGTGATGGTGACAAATTGTGATGATGGTGGTGGTGGTGGTGGTAGTAGTAGTAGTAATAGTAGTAGTAGTAGTAGTAGTAGTAGTAGTAGTAAATGCACAACACTTATAAATGCACTTACTTACTTATTTAAATGACGATGTATTAGTACACTAGAAAGGAAAATAAAATAAAGAAAACGTAAATAAAACAATAAAAAAAATAAAGACTAGAATTGAAAAGAAAATAGATAACAAGAAGAAAAAAAAATTAAAGAAAAAATAATTAAAGGAGTAAACAAATAAAAGAGATAAAAGTAAAATAATAGAAATAAAGATGAGTAAAAAAATAGATAAGGAGAAAAAATAAATAAATAAAGGAGTAAAAAAAAAACAAAGTAAAATTTTTCAAAGGCTTTTCACGAGTACTTTTCTTCTTCCCTTTTTTATTTTTCTTTGTACCGACCTGAAAGAAAACGAGAGACGTAAATGTTTCAAAGGAGGAGGAGGAGGAGGAGGAAGAGGAAGGATAGGAGGATATGAATGGAGAGGAAGAAGAGGAGAAGAGTGGAGGGAAATGAAGAGGAAGAGTAGGTTGAGAAAAGAGAAGGAGAAGGAAAAGAAAAGGATGAAAATGATGATGAGGAGAGAGAGAGAGAGAGAGAGAGAGAGAGAGAGAGAGAGAGAGAGAGAGAGAGAGAGAGAGAGAGAGAGAGAGAGAGAGGAGAAGAGGAGGAGGAGGAGGAGGAGGAGGAGAAAAGAATAAGGATGATGATGAAGAGAAAGAGAACGAAGAGGAGAAAAAGGAGGAAGAGGAGAAATAGGAAGAAGAGGATCTCACACACACACACACACACACACACACACACACACACACACACACACACACACACACACGGGGGAAAAATGTGACGTCTTTTTTCCTCAAGTTTCATTGTTGTTTTCCTTTTTGTCCTCATTTTCCTTCCTTTCAATCCCTGTCACGTTCCTTCTGTTTCTCTCCTTCCACCCTTCCTTCTCTCTCTCTCTCTCTCTCTCTCTCTCTCTCTCTCTCTCTCTCTCTCTCTCTCTCTCTCTCTGGGAAGTATATTTAATTATTTCTCTTTCTTCTTCCTTGTTTTCTTCTTATTTCGTTATTTTCCTGTTCCATTTTCATATTGTAACGTTTTTTTTTGTACGTGTCTGTCTGTCTGTCTGTCTGTCTGTCTGTCTGTCTGTCTGTCTGTCCTATAGAATCTCTCCCTTCTGAAATAGGACTCCTCGCTATTACTGAGATCCTTTACTCCCTTGTGTCCTTTAAAACGCCCTTGAACTTATCTCCCTATCTATCTGTCTGTCTGTCTGTCTGTCTGTCTGTCTGTCTGTCTGTCTGGTTCTGTTTGACCTCGCATTGTGATACATTAAATCTGTTTTTTTTGACTTTCTGTGTGTTTTTGTCTGTTTGTCTGTGTGTCTGTCTGTCTGTTTGTCTGTTTGTCTGTCTGTTTGTCTGTTTGTCTGTCTGTCTCATATGATTCTTCGTGTTTAGGGTCATTTAAATTTTATCTTTCTGTTTTTCTGTCTTTTTTTTTTTTGTCTTGTCCTGTCTGTGTGTGTGTGTGTGTGTGTGTGTGTGTGTGTGTGTGTGTGTGTGTGTGTGTGTGTATACTTACTGGTTTCGTCTCTCTCTCTCTCTCTCTCTCTCTCTCTCTCTCTCTCTCTCTCTCTCTCTCTCTCTCTCTCTCTCTCTCTCTCTCTCTCTCTCTCTCTCTCTCCCACACCCTCCACACAGGCCCCCCACCCACATACCCCCACCCTACAGCCCCTTCCACACAACCCACCCTCCCATCCACCTACAATCCCTTCACACACACACACACACACACACACACACACACACACACACACACACACACACACACACACACACACACACACACACACACACGCCAGCTTGCCCTAACACACCACACTGTTTACACCTGAGCCCAGTCTTGCCCTTAAACTGTACACACTTGTAACTAGCTAGCGTGGAGGCGTGGAGAGGGCGTGGAGACAGGGCGTGGAGGAGGACGTGTAGACAGAAGGGATGCAGAACTTGTTTAGGGCGTGAAGGAGACCCAAGAGAAGATACGACTGGGAGATAGCATGGAGATAAGGAGTGGAGGAGAGAAGTGGAGGTTGTTTAGGGCATCAGGAGAGATAAGAGAATGTTTAGGGCGTCAGGGGAGAGATAAGAGAATATTTAGGGCATCAGGAGAGATAAGAGGCTGTTTATGGCGTCAGGGGAGAGATAAGAGGCTGTTTAGGGCATCAGGAGAGAGATAAGAGGCTGTTTAGGGCATCAGGAGAGAGATAAGAGGCTGTTTAGGGTGTCAGGGGAGAGATAAGAGGCTGTTTATGGCATCAGGGGAGAGATAAGAGAATGTTTAGGGCATCAGCAGAGAGATAAGAGGCTGTTTAGGGCATCAGGAGAGAGATAAGAGGCTGTTTAGGGCGTCAGGGGAGAGATAAGAGGCTGTTTATGGCATCAGCAGAGAGATAAGAGAATGTTTAGGGCATCAGCAGAGAGATAAGAGGCTGTTTAGGGCATCAGGAGAGAGATAAGAGGCTGTTTAGGGCGTCAGGGGAGAGATAAGAGGCTGTTTAGGGCGTCAGGACAGATAAGAGGCTGTTTATGGCGTCAGGGGAGAGATAAGAGAATGTTTAGGGCGTCAGGGGAGAGATAAGAGGCTGTTTAGGGCGTCAGGAGAGAGATAAGAGACTGTTTATGGCGTCAGGGGAGAGATAAGAGAATGTTTAGGGCGTCAGGGGAGAGATAAGAGACTGTTTAGGGTGTCAGGGGAGAGATAAGTGGCTGTTTAGGGTGTCAGGGGAGAGATAAGTGGCTGTTTAGAGCGTGGAGGAGATACTGAGATAAGAAGTGGAGACAGGGGTGGAGATAGGGTGGAGACAAGGAGTGGAGAACATAGAAAAAAGAAACACGTCTTTAACAAAGGAACATAAAGTGAAAAAAGGGAGTGAAAATAAAAAAAAGTCTGGGAAGAAAGAGGCGTAGCTGAGTGTGTGATGAAGGGGGCGTGTTTGAGTGCGTGTGGGGGGGCGTGGGGAGCGTGGAGTCTGCCTGGCGCCTTCGGTACACTAACTACCAATCAATCAATCAGACAGTTAACTCAGTCTGGCGTGTACGAGGTGTGTCATTAAAGTTCCAGGACTGGTGTCCTAAAAGATGAATTTCAAACCCAAGCCACAAACCACCATATTTCCCCTTCAAAGTAATCCTTCTGGAGTATACAACTGCGCTCCCAACCCTCTACAGTCACTAATCTTTTTCTTACGTGCTTTTAAAATCATGTCCTCTGTTGCAGGTCGTTTAACAATGAGCGCTGAACAGCGAACAAACTTGAAGTTTTTGGTGCAGTTGGGGAAAACGCCGTCAGAAGCACTGGGTATGCTGCAAAAAGTGTACGGGGATGAGACAATGTCACGCTCACGTGTTTTTGAGTGGTGCAAGAGGTTCAAAGAGGGCCGGGAGGACGTGGAAGATGACCCCAGGAGTGGAAGACCCTCAACGAGCAGGAATGAGGCCAATGTTGAGCGTGTCA
>NC_087184.1:15570219-15572719 GCF_035594125.1 Scylla paramamosain
TTAGTATTGGTAGTTGATGTTGTGGTTGAGGTGGTGATGGTGGTGGTGGTAATTTAGAGAGAGAGAGAGAGAGAGAGAGAGAGAGAGAGAGAGAGAGAGAGAGAGAGAGAGAGAGAGAGAGAGAGAGAGAGAGAGAGGGTATAAGTACTCTTGCAACCATATCTCTCTCTCTTATTCATCTTTCTACTTATCTCAATGCAGCGGCACGAGAGAGAGAGAGAGAGAGAGAGAGAGAGAGAGAGAGAGAGAGAGAGAGAGAGAGAGAGAGAGAGAGAGAGAGAGAGAGAGAGAGAGAGAGAGAGAGAGAGAGAGAGAGAGAGAGAGAGAGAGAGAGAGAGAGAGAGAGAGAGAGAGAGGACATTTGCTCACTTACTAACTCACTCGTTCACTCACTTGACTCACTCCTACACTTAATAGCCTCTCTCTCTCTCTCTCTCTCTCTCTCTCTCTCTCTCTCTCTCTCTCTCTCTCTCATGCATTTCCGGTAAAATATTTATATACAGAATTTGTTCATCTCCTGTAATTACAAGAGAGAGAGAGAGAGAGAGAGAGAGAGAGAGAGAGAGAGAGAGAGAGAGAGAGAGAGAGAGAGAGAGAGAGAGAGAGAGAGAGAGAGAGAGAGAGAGAGAGAGAGAGAGAGAGAGAGAGAGAGAATGAGTGACATTCATGGAAATGGGGAAGGAAACGAGACGATTACAGAGAATGAGGACGTCTGGGAGAAAGGGAGAGAGAGAGAGAGAGAGAGAGAGAGAGAGAGAGAGAGAGAGAGAGAGAGAGAGAGAGAGAGAGAGAGAGAGAAATGGGATGGTGACTACTTTTAATGAAGGAAAGCCAAGTCATTCATAATCTCTCTCTCTCTCTCTCTCTCTCTCTCTCTCTCTCTCTCTCTCTCTCTCTCTCTCTCTCTCTCTCTCTCTCTCTCTTGCCCAAGATATGCTGGAGGTAGTAATAGTAGCGATATTATTATTATTATTATTGGTAGTAGTAGTAGTAGTAGTAGTAGTAGTAGTAGTAGTAGTAGTAGTAATAGTAGTAGTAGTAGTAGCAGTAGTAGTAGTATTAGCAATAGCAGCACCACCACCACCACCACTACCATCAACAAAACAACAACAACAACAACAACAACAAACATCAACAGTAGCAGTAGAAGTAGCAGCAGCAGCAGCAGCAGCAGCAGCAGCATTAGTGGCAGTGGTGGTGAAGGTAACGAGACTCCAGGAACTCACACCGCTAGTCTTCCAGTTCGCGTGAGGAAGATGTTGGCTGACAGACCATCACTAGCTCCCTTACTAGCCCCTCACCAGCCCCTCACCAGCCCCTCTCTCCCTCCCTGCTCCCCTTCTCCTCTCCTCTCTCCTTCCCTCAATCTTTCATCATCACTTTCACTTTTCTTCTTTTTCTCTTTCTTTTGTTTTGTTTCTCGTCTCCTCTCGTTTCTCCTCTTCTCAGTTCTTTCATCATTTTCTTTTTCTTGTCTCTCTCTTTTTTTCTCCGTTTTCTTTCGTCCTTGGTTCGTTTTCGTTCTCTTTCTATCTTGATTTGTTTTGTTTTCTGTATTTTTTTATCTCTTCTTCTCTCATTTTTATCACTTTTACTCTCTCTCCCCTGTTTATCTTTCTGTATTCGTGTTTCTCTCTTCTTTTGCGTTTTTTTTAGTTTCTTTCTTCTTTTTCTTCTCTTTTCTTTCTTTCTTTCTTTTTTTCATTCTTACATATTTCTGTTCGTTCTTTAAGTGTTTTTTTTATTTTCCTCCCTCTATTTTCTTTTCTTTCCTCTTTTTCACTTCTTCTCTTTCTCCTCTTTCTCCCTCCTTTCCTCTCTTCTTCCTCTCCTTTTCTCCCTTCTCCCTCCCTTCCCTCATTTCTCCTTTCCCTTTCCCTCCTTTTCCTTCAAGTTTACCTCTCCTTCCTTCCTTCCATATGTCATCTTTCTCTCCTCCTTCCCTCTCTCCCTCCCTCCGTCTCTCCCTCCCTCCCTCTCTCCCTCCCTCCATCTCTCCCTTCTATTGTTGCATTATTACCAACACGAGGAGGAGGAGGAGGAGGAGGAAAGGGAGATGAAAATGTTAATGGAAGGGAAAGAGAGAGAGAGAGAGAGAGAGAGAGAGAGAGAGAGAGAGAGAGAGAGAGAGAGAGAGAGAGAGAGAGAGAGAGAGAGAGAGAGAGAGAGAGAGAGAGAGAGAGACAGGGAAGGAATTATTACGAAAGAGTGAAAGTAAGAATGAAGGATGGGAGGAGAGAGAGAGAGAGAGAGAGAGAGAGAGAGAGAGAGAGAGAGAGAGAGAGAGAGAGAGAGAGAGAGAGAGAGAGAGAGAGAGAGAGAGAGTCGTTTTATACAAGATATTAGGGTGTGTAAGTAGAAAAAAAGTAACAGGAGGAGGAGGAGGAGGAGGAAGATGAAGAAGAAAAAGAAGAGGAGGAGGAGAGGAGGAAAAATAGTGAATCAAATAAGGAAGTAAAGGAAGAGGAGAAATGATGAAAGAGGAAGTATAAATAGCAAG
>NC_087184.1:15582719-15585219 GCF_035594125.1 Scylla paramamosain
CAACACAACCCCCTTCAAACCCAATCCCTGCAGTGTCCCCAGCAACACAACCCCCCCCTCCAGCAACACCTGTGAGTCATAAAGCTAATTGGCCACAATCATCCAATCACACTCCCTCGTTTTGACACCACCGGGGAGCCACTTCCTGCAGCCAATAGGAGCCCGCCGCCCCTCCTCATCAGCCAATCACAGCTCGCCGCGCCAGTCGTACCCACCTCCTCGCATTCTGACACTTATGGCCGAGGTGAACAAGAGTAGAATTTGACTAGTGCCCTGAAATGTTTGTTTTTGTTTTGCTTTTTTATTATTTTGGTCTAGGAGTTTAATGCTCGTGGTGTGTTTAGTGGTGTGTTGGTTAGGTACTTGCTGGCTGGCTGGCTGGAGGGATTCGAACTGGTAATGTGTTTGTTTGTGTGTGTTTGTGTGTGTGTTTGTGTGTGTGTGTGTGTATGTGTGTGTGATTTTTCTTTCAAGGTAGTGATTTTTTTTTTCCTTGTTTATTTGTTGATTTGTTTATTTGTTTTATTCATCAAGCTTCTTCGTTTATTATTATTATTATTGCTATTTGAGTGTATCTAGTTTTTTTTCCTCTCTCTCACTTTTATCTATCTCAGTTTTTATCCTCCCTTTCTTTTTATTTACTCTCAAAATTCTCACATCACAACACAGCCACGTGAAAATTTTGATCATATATTTCTAAACTTCAGTACCTAAAACAACAACAACAACAACAACAACAACAATAATAATAATAATAATAATAATAATAATAATAATAATAATAATAATAATGATAACCACGCACATCTCCCTTCTTTTCTTACCATTTTTCCAAAGTATAACCTTATCTGCCTTTTAATTAATCAAGGTAATTACGTCGGCCAATCCATTAAGAGTGGGTGGAGGAGGAGGTGGATGAGGTGTCAGGTGGAGAGGGAGAGAGAGAGAGAGAGAGAGAGTGTGGAATGTGTTAGTAATAATAGTAGTGGAGGTGGAGTGGAGTGCATGAGGTGTTAAGTGGAATGGTGGTGGTGGTGGTGGTGGTAAAGGAGCGGTGATGAAGTGGAAAAAGTTTCAATTAGTAGTGGAGGTGGTGGTGATGGTGGTGGTAGTAGTAGTAGTAGTAGTAGTGGATAAATCACAAGATGGAAATGAAGTGGAAGTAGTACAATGTGGAGTAGATGTTTGTTAATACATTATCAAGTGGATATCGACTGTGGAGCAGGTGTGTGTGTGTGTGTGTGTGTGTGTGTGTGTGTGTGTGTGGGTGGATGAACGGCTGAGGAGGTGTGGGTGGGTCGATGGGTGGCTGGTGGGTATGTGGAGCAGGTATGTGGAGCAGGTATGTGGTGCAGGTATGTGTGTGCAGGTATGTGGGAGTGGAGGAGGTGTGGATCAGGTGTGGAGGTGACCTAGTGCTTACCTGTTGCCACCTGTGCTGCTTTGAGAGTGGGAAAATTAAGCAGAGAGAGAGAGAGAGAGAGAGAGAGAGAGAGAGAGAGAGAGAGAGAGAGAGAGAGAGATAGAGAGAGAGAGAGAAAGCGGTTGTCATGGTAGCGATATAAACAAAGTAAAAAGCAGACATGAAATTCTCCCTAAATCTTCCCTTTCCTTTCCCTCTTCCCCTTCCCCCCTCATCCCCTTCCCCCTCTTCCCCTTCCCCCTCTTCCCTTCCCCTCCCTCCTCCCCTTACTCACCTCTCTTCCCCTTTCCTCATTCCTCCCTCTTCTCCTTCCCTCACTCCTCTCTCCTCTTCCCCTCACTTCTCTCTCTCCTCTTCCCCTCATTCTGTCCTTCTCTTCTCCCTCCCAGTCTTCCCCTCTCTTCCCCATTAGTCTCCCTCCCTTTCTCTCTCTCTCTCTCTCCTTCACCCCTCTCTCTTTTTTCTTCGTTACTCTTCTTCCCTCATTCCTTCTCACTTTTCTTCATTCTTCCCCTTCTATCACACTTAAGTCTTCCCCTCACTCCTCTTCTCATTCCCTTTTCCTCCTATCCCACCCTTCACTCTGCTCTTCTCTCCTCCTCTCTCTTCTATTCTCCCCTCTCTCGTCTCCCCTCACTTTCCTCCTCTTCCCTGTCACTCTTCCTAACCGTTTACTTTTCTGCCTCCCCTCTTATCCCAACCCTTCACTCTCCCCTCTCCCTCTCTCCCCTCTCCCCCTCTCACCTCTCCCCTCTCCCCTCTCTCCCCTCTCTATCATTGGCACAACTGGATTTTACTTGTGATAAAAAAGGGTGTCATTTTCAACCTTGTTAAGTTATGCTTGAGTCACAACTTGGTCTGCTGTGTCTCCTACTTCATTCCTTCCTTCCTTCCTTCTTTCCTTCCTTCCTTCCTTCGTGTGTCCTTATTTCCTACTTTCTTCCTTTCTTCCTTCCTCCTTTTCCGGTTTTTTGTGTGTTTTTTTTATTTTCTTTCTTCGTTTTATTTCTTTTTCTGTTCATCTGTGCTTTTTTTTTATTCTCTCCTTTCCTCCTTTCTTTCTTCTATCTTATTTGC
>NC_087184.1:15590219-15600219 GCF_035594125.1 Scylla paramamosain
TTTCAATCAACTCCTCCACTTTCAAATGACCCAGAAACGTGCAAACCCGGCTCTTCTTTCCTTTCCTTCAATCATTTGGCCCCAGAAAACAAAGACACAAACAAACAAACAAACACCTTCACTTCTACGACGCCTAAGGTAAAACAGACTCTTGAAAACTAACTATTCAGACTATCTCCTTTACCTCCCTTGAGAAACCTCCCTTAGAACAACCATCTCTTTTAAAACTGATCAACTTTCATTCAGATAACCACGATAAATAAGTAAATAAGTAAATAAATAAAACAGCTTCATTTCAAAGACGTGTGACCAAAGACTTTTATCCTTCCCTCCTGCAGGCGTGGTGGTGCGGGGTTGCCACATCCCCACCAGCATCTATAGTGAGGATGATGAGAGCGAGGTACAGCCGTGGAGCAGAGGGGACAGAGTGACGAGAGAGGTGACCCTGGGGAGAGAGACTAGCGTGTGGCCCTGACGTGACCCCAGACCTCGTTGCCTCCCAACAGAGTGATTACTACTGAGAGGTAAGGTTAGGAGTTATTTTCTTCTTCTTCTTCTTCTTTTTCTTCTTCTTCTTCTTCTTTTTTTCTTCTTCTTCTTCTTCTTCTTCTTCTTTTTCTTCTTCTTCTTCCTTCTCTTCTTTCTCGTCGGGGTCAAAAGATTCATTGTTGGTTTTCATTCCTTTGTGTTTTGTTGTAGTTCGTCCATTTTCCAAGCTTGTCTTCTTCTTCTTCTTCTTCTTCTTCTTCTTCTTCTTCTTCTTCTTCTTCTTCTTCTTCTTCTTCTTCTTCTTCTTCTTCTTCTTCTTCTTCATAAAGGAAAGTAAGTCCGATTTTTTTTTTCATCTTTTTTTGTTTCTCTTGTTCTTTCTTTTCCTTGTTTTTCTTCGCCTCCTTTTCCATCCCTGCCCTCCTTGTCTTCATCCTTCCACCTCCGTTTCTTCCTTCTCTTCCTCCTCCTCGTCTTTCCTATCCTCCTTGTCTTCAGCTTTCATTCTTCCTCCTCTTCCTCCTTCTTTTCTTTCCTGTCCTCACTGTCTCCATCTTTCATTTTTCTGCGTCTTTTCTGCCTCCTCCTCCTCCTCCTCCTCCTCCTCCTCCTCCTCCTCCTCCTCCTCCTCCTCCTCCTCCTCCTCCTCCTCCTCCTCCTCCTGCTCGTTAATAAAGAGGGCCAGACAAACACATTCACGTGTCTGGCAAAATTTATCTTACAATCAATACCTGTTAGACTAAAAATGTTGACTTTTCTTGGTCTTTTTTTTTTTCTTACCTTATATCTATTTAATCTTCTGTTTATTTATTTAGTCATCTGTTTATTTTATTCATTTGTCATCCCCACGAGCACTTTACTGAATGATTCTTTCGCATAACTTACGTCAATATGATTTTTTACTTTTATTTATTTATTTATTTATTTATTTTTGTCAGCACAGTAATGGAGTTTTGTTAGTTTAAGATGTCAGTGCCATGTTATTCTTTGGTAATTTGGTTTACAGTGCCAGAAACAACAAATCTTAATAAACATCAACAAGAAAGGAAAACAAAAAGGAATCAGCCTCATAGATACACGCATTTTTTTTTAGCTCAGAATAATAGCCAGAGGTGACAGTGAAGCGAAAAAGAAACACCTCAGAATGGTTAGCAATTAGACCTTACCAAATTGCTGGGAAAGGGTTGAATTATTAGTGACGTAGATAATATTGTGTGACTATGTTTTTTTTTTTTTGTTGTTATTATTTTAATGTTTGATATTTTAAAACTACTTCTTCTTGTGTGTGTGTGTGTGTGTGGTGTGTGTGTGTGTGTGTTACAGGGTGGGTCGCCTGAAGAAGGAAATGATTCGTCGAAGCCTGGATGTTTATATCATTCCCTCCAGCGACGAACATCAGGTAATGGCTCTCTCTCTCTCTCTCTCTCTCTCTCTCTCTCCTCTCTCTCTCTCTCTCTCTCTCTCTCTCTCTCTCTCTCTCTCTCTCTGCGCGGGAAACTTCCTTGAGAAATATTTTATAGGTCAAGTGGACTCTTTCTCCTCTTCATTCCTCCTCCTCCTCCTCCTCCTCCTCCTGTTTCTCCACTTCCTGAAATGACGATAAACTGTTTTGTTAATTCTAAAATGTAAAAAAATAAAAAGGTCACTCACTTAACGATTCAGTCAGTCAGTCAGTCAGTCAGTCAGTTAATCAGTTCATTATTCCTCAATCTCTCCTTCATTTTCCACCGTCTTTCGTTCCTTCATTAACTCGCTGTCCTTCATTCTCCCATTCACACTCTTCATCCTCCTTTCCTTTCTCCCTTCCTTACTTCACAATTCCTAACATCCTATTCACACTTTCCTTTCATCCTTCCTCCCTTATCCTGTCCCTCATTTCCTTCATTTTCACCTTTTTCCCCATCCCAACCATGCCCCACCTCACATTAACACTTTCCCTTCACCCTTCCTCCCTTCCTTACCAAACGATCTCCAGTTTCTCACCCCATCCCTGTCCAACCTCACCATCTCTCTCTGTCTGTCCCATCTCACCAATCTCTTTTGCCCTCCCCTGCAGAGCGAGTACGTGGCTCCAGCAGACGAGAGGCGGAGGTACATCAGACGGGTTCTCAGGCAGCTACGGGGTGGCAGTGGTGACGGCGAGACACCAGGCACTGTGGACTGATGGGCGCTACTTCCTCCAGGCAGACCAGGAGCTTGACTGTAACTGGCTGTTGATGAAGATGAAAAACCCCGGGGTGAGATGCTGGGAGGGGTGGGTGATGGGTGGGTGATGGGTGATGGGTGGGTGATGGGTTTTTAAATGGTAGATTTGATGTTTTCTTGTTGTTTCCTTCTCCTCCTCCTCTTCCTCCTCTTCCTTGCCCTCTTCCTCCTTCTTCCCCGTCATCTTCCTCCTCCTCTTCCTCCTCCTTCATAGAATCCATAATAGTTTAGTCACACAGCCAGCCTCGTTAGGACCAGTAGGGCTGTTTTTTTTTTGTCTGTTTCCTTAGTATATCCCTCCCTCCTCTTCCTCCTCCTCCTTCCTCCACTGATAGCGTGTGTAAAATATATACGTGTGTGTGTATATGTGTGTGTGTGCGTGCGTGCGTGCAGTGTTAATGTGTCAGCGGGTAATAAGATGAGCTAACAACTCCGCTTTATACTGCCAATGAACCGCGTAATGCCTCTTTTCACGCTCGCTGTGGACTGATGGAGGGGGCGGGGGGCGGGGGGGGGGGCGGGGCTTATATACTGTCACATAAATCCCCCACAGGTACCGTGATGGGGATAGCACGTGCAGGTTTAAGTAGAATGTTGAGTGCAGGCGTGTGGAGGTGAGTGTGTGAAGAGTTTGGAAATTTTGTTGTTTTTTTGTGTGTTTGGGTGAATCGATGGCTTTTTGGTTTGTTTTTGTTTATTTATTTTTTTATTTATTTTTTCGTGTGTGTGTGTGTGTGTGTTTGTTTTTTTCTGTGTGTTTATATCTGGTGTTTCTAAAGGTATAATTTTTTCTTTTAATTTTGTGTTTATTTTTTCGTTTTATTTATTTACTTAATTTTTTTTTTTTTTGGGGGGGGAGGGAAGGAGTGTTTTGGTTTGATTGGGTTGGGTTTCGCTGGCTTTCGTTGGGTTTCGTTAGCTTTCGTTGGGTTAGGTTAGGTTTGGTGAAGGTTGGCATAGTTTGCTTTGGTTACATTACATTAAGTTAGGTTAGCTGCCTAGTGTGGGTCAGTACGCCTTTTGCAGTCCCCCAGTGCTCTTTACTTTCTCAGATGGAAGGAAAGATACATTACATATTCACCAATTGTGGAAACATTTATTAATATTTTCTTCCCATCCTCCCTTCTTATCACCCCTTTACCCCCCTCCCCTCACTATCCCCCATTTACTACCCAACCACTCTTCCATACGCGCTTCACACCCACCCTCCCATTACCTCCCCCCATCTATACACCCCCGCCATGCCCTCTCTCCTCCTCCTCCCGCGCCCCCTCGCCACACACCCTTCACAGGTGCCTAAGATGACTGAGTGGCTGCAGACGACACTAAGACCCGGAGCCAAGGGTGGGGGCTGACCCGAGGCTGATAGGGGCTGACACCTGGATATCCTACGCCGAGGACCTGGCTAGTGAGTAGAGAGAGAGAGAGAGAGAGAGAGAGAGAGAGAGAGAGAGAGAGAGAGAGAGAGAGAGAGAGAGAGAGAGAGAGAGAGAGAGAGAGAGAGAGAGATTGGCCTGTTTTGTGTGGTAATTTGTTCATTCTGGCTGCTGTGTGTTGTGTACATGAGAGAGAGAGAGAGAGAGAGAGAGAGAGAGAGAGAGAGAGAGAGAGAGAGAGAGAGAGAGAGAGAGAGAGAGAGAGAGAGAGGTTAGCTTGTTTCGTGTGGTAATTTGTTCATTCCGGCTGCTGTGTGCTGTGTACATGAATGAGAGAGAGAGAGAGAGAGAGAGAGAGAGAGAGAGAGAGAGAGAGAGAGAGAGAGAGAGAGAGAGAGAGAGAGAGAGAGAGAGAGAGAGGAGGGTGGGTCAAAGACAAGAAAAAATGTCAACAGTAAAATGTTTGCTTCATATACTTGACAGAGAGAGAGAGAGAGAGAGAGAGAGAGAGAGAGAGAGAGAGAGAGAGAGAGAGAGAGAGAGAGAGAGAGAGAGAGAGAGAGAGAGAACAAAAACCCAGTACATTTGATAGTCTATATTTTGTCACGAATATTTTATCCTTTCCCTCCCTTTTTCTATATTTTCCTCCCCTTTTTTTCCTCCCACCTTAACTCACTCTTATACCTTTAATATCTCACCCTAACACCCTAATTTCACCCTGACACCCTGGTAACCTTTCCAATATCCTCTTGCACCTTCAATATTTCTCCCAAACACCCTTGATATTTCCCCCTGATGACCTCCCTCAATCTCGTACACCCTTACCCATCTCTCTTACACCCTAATCACCACCCTGACAGCATTCCTTCACCCTGATACATCATCTCGCTCTGTATCAACTCCCTGTGACACCTTTCACTCTGCCATCTTCACCTTAACACCCTTTTCAACACTCCCTTCACCCTTTTTCACCCTAACACGCTTTTCAAACACCTTGCCTTCACCTTAATACACGTTTAACACCCTTCTTTCATCCTAATTTCACCCTAACATGCTTCTCAACACCCTTCATTCATCCTGTCGTCATCCTTCACCCTTTTTCACCCTTATACACTTCTCAGCGCCCTCCTTTCACCCTGTCTTCATCCTAATAAATCTTAATACATCACCCTAACACACCCTTCACCCTGTCACTTTCATCCTAACACCCTGTCCTCACACTAACACACCCTTAACACCCTGCCTTCATCCTAACACACCATTAACACCCTCATTTCACCCTGACTAACACGCTACCCTCCCCCTAACACACCCTTAACAACCTTCTTACACCCTAACACACCCTTAACACCCTTCTTTCACCCTAACACACCCTTAACACCCTTCCTTCACTGTCACCCTCACTCTAATGTCCTGCCCTCACCCTGCAGAGTTCAATATCACCCTGGAGGCGGAGGAGATGAACCTTGTGGACTTGGTGTGGCCGCAGCAGGAGAGACCGAAGTATTCAGATGACCCGATTTTCGTTCTCGAGACTCGCTTTGCTGGTGAGAGAGAGAGAGAGAGAGAGAGAGAGAGAGAGAGAGAGAGAGAGAGAGAGAGAGAGAGAGAGAGAGAGAGAGGGAGAAGGGTTGAGGTTGGGTTTTTAAGGAGAAGGGTAGGAGGTATGGATGGAAAGAGTGGAGAATTGAATGAAAGAAGGAAAAGCGGGAAAAGAATGAGGGGAGTAAGGAAGGAAAGAAGGGAGGAAGCAAAATAAAGAAGTGGGGAGGAAGAAAGAATGGAGAGACAAGGGAAGGAAGAGAAGGAGGGAAGAAAGAAGGAAAATAGGAATAAGAAAGAAGGGAAGAGGGAAGGGAGGAATGAATAAGGGAAAGGAGAGATAGAAAAAAGGGAGAAAGAAGGAATGGAGGAAGGAAGGAATGAAGGAAGGGGAAGGAAAGAAGGAAGGGAAAAAAGTAGGTTTGCAAATGGATATAAGATAGTTGAGAGAGAGAGAGAGAGAGAGAGAGAGAGAGAGAGAGAGAGAGAGAGAGAGAGAGAGAGAGAGAGAGAGAGAGAGAGAGAGAGAGAGAGAGAGAGAGAGGTATTTTCTCATTATTTCTCTATTGTGCTTCTTTTAAACTGCAGAAAGAGAAAGAGAGAGGAAATTGTGTTCTGCTCTCCTTTCCTGTTTTGCTTAGTGCAGAGAGAGAGAGAGAGAGAGAGAGAGAGAGAGAGAGAGAGAGAGAGAGAGAGAGAGAGAGAGAGAGAGTGTTGTTTTCCCTTGTGTTTGTTTTGTCTGTATATTTTCTTTGTGTTGCAAGAATTAACATTATATTTGTATTTTAATAATTTCTGACGCATACCACTCTGTTCTTAACTCTCACAGGGAAACAAATGAAAGGGAAACAAATGAACGGAAAAAAAGAACAAAAATAACAGATTCTTAATGTTCTTTTGTTTTTGTTTTCATTTTTTTTGTACAATTTCATATTTTTTCCTGTATTTTTTGAATTTTTACTTCATTTTTCTTCTTCATTTTCCTTAATTATCGACTCTCGCTTTTTTTGTTATTTTCCCTCTTTATAAACTGTTTTCAGAGAGGAGGAGGAAAAGCAGATCATTTCATTCTTACTTTAATTATCATCCTATTTTTTTCTGCATTTTTTTTCTTTTTATATTTACATTTTTACTTGATTGATTTTTTTTTTAATTTTTTTTTCATGTTCATTTTCCTTGCTTAACTTCTCTCACTTCCTTACTTTCCTTCTCCACTAACTGTTATTTCATCTTTACTTTCATTATCACTCAATTATTGTTTTTTTCCTGCATTTCGCTTTATTTACTTTTTTTAAACTTTTTTTTCATCTTTTTTACTATTTTTTTCTTACTCATCTTGTCTCATCTTCTTATTTTCCCTTTCCGCAAACTCTTCGGAAAGGAAAGAAGGAAAAACACATCATTTCCTCCGTACTTTCATTATCATCCAATTAAAACTCCTACAACTCTATTTCCCTCTCGCCTTTTTTCCCAACGTCATGGTGTTTCCCTGTTCATTTTTTCCCCTCTTGGTTTTTTTTTCCTCGTTTTTACCACCACATTTTTTCCTTCCTGCTGTCCACGTTGAGATAGGAAAAAGGAAACCTGAATATTACAAGAAAAATGTTTAGTAAGAGAAATAGCAAAAATCTTTTCCAAATTTCACTGAAGGGATTAAATAAAAAGAGAACAGATTTTTTTTCAAGTTACTTATTTTGAGAATTACATACGTGAAGCTTAAGAAACTCACAAATTTCACTTTAAACACCGAAAAAAAAAAGAAATTAGAATATTCACAAACTTCTTTCAAATTTCAGTATGTACATGAAACCCAAACTTATTTTCCTTTCTTTTTTTCAAATTACAATTGAAATATATCTTTCTTCACAAAACATAACAAATTCTTGAGAGATAGAAAAAAAATATTGCAGAAAACATGACTAACTTCTTTTACGTAATAGCAAAACAAATTTCCTTGCATATCTTTCTTTTTTTTTCAAATTACAATGCAAATATTCTTTCTTCACAAAACATAAATTCTTGAGAGATAAAAAAAAAAAAAAATTGCAGAAAACATGACTAACTTCTTTTACGTAACAGCAAAATCAATTTCCTTGCATATCTTTCTCAATATTTTAAGAACAAGTAACAAGTTAAACTGTAAGAACCCATCAGACCTACACGTGGCAGTCCCTACATAAAACATACCTATTTCAATCCATCATCCCTATCCATAAATCTATCTAATCTTCTTTTGAAACTCCCTAATGGCTCGACACTAACAACCCGATTACAGAGTCCGTTTCATTCATCTTTCATTCATCATTTTAATAAACGTCCATTCCTTTCATCCCCAGACGCACACCAGACTTCGTACGTGAATGAAATAGACACATAAGAATAGGACAGACCTTATATGAACTTCTCTTCCTTCCACAACACTCACCTGACCCTCCCCTCTCCTCCCCAAACACCCAAGGACACAACAAAACCTCAGTACCCATTAAGACACACACCAAACTAACACAAACCTTACACACTACAACGCAACACTTCCTTCCCCACAAGACTCACCGTTCCTTGCCTTTTCCTCCCTTGAAACACACAGCAACACTTCGATTCCCAATAAAATACACAAAAATAACACACAAACTCTATATACTACACTGAAACCTCGATAACCAATAAACTATACACAAAAATAACATACAGCCTTATACACCACACCAACATACAACTCCTTCCTTACAACAGTCACCTAACCTTGCTTTTCCTCCCCTAACACAACAAAACTGAGAAAAATAGAACAAACTTTACATACTACACCGAAAAGATATTATCCTCAATGCACTCACACCTCCTTGCCTTTCCTTTGTGTCCCAGGCAAGAGTTGGGAGGAGAAGGTGCGGGAGGTGCGGGAGGAGATGGTGAAGAAGGGCGCGGACATGCTGGTGGTGACGGCGCTGGACGAGGTGGCCTGGCTCCTTAATCTTAGAGGAAATGACATACCTTACAACCCAGGTGTGTGTTTGTGTCTATTTGTTTGTGTTTGGTTGTGTTTGTTTGTATCACCTAATCTCATTGCTTTAACCCTTTTTTTTCTTTTTTTTTATTTTAATTTGTGTGTTCTTGTTTGTTTTGTCTCGTTTTGTGTTTGTCTCTTGGTGTTTTATCTGTTTATATCATCTTGTTTGTTTTTTTAGTTGTTTGTATTAATCTCTTTGCCTTACCCTGTTTGTGTATACCCGTTTGTTTGTATCGATTTGGGTTCACCTGTTTTTATGTACGTATCCTTACTAATTAAAACTGAAAATGTATCTTATTGTGTGTGCCCGTGCGCGTGTGCGTGTGTGTGTGCGTGTGTGTGTGCGTGTAAGTACATGCGTTAGTAAGTCATGATACCGGTACGTGAATATCGGTACGTGCCTTTCCAGTATTCCGCGCATACGTGATCTTGACACCTGACCGTCTGGAGTTGTACGTGCCGGCGGGGAAGATAATGCCAGCAGTGGACAGCCATCTGCGTGTGAACCAGTGCGGTGACGGGCGGGAATGTGTCACGTGAGTACGCCCCCCCTCCACACACACACACACACACACACACACACACACACACACACACACACACACACACACACACACACACACACAGCATTGTTCAGTCTCATTAAGAAGAGAGACAAATATGTAGACCAGGAAGAGTAATCCTAATGTTTTTTTTTACTCTCTCTCTCTCTCTCTCTCTCTCTCTCTCTCTCTCTCTCTCTCTCTCTCTCTCTCTCTCTCTCTCTCTCTCTCTCTCTCTCTCTCTCTCGCCATCCGTAAAAGAAAGGAAGTAAAATAAAAGGTATCTTAGCATTTCTACATTCCTTACTCTCTCTCTCTCTCTCTCTCTCTCTCTCTCTCTCTCTCTCTCTCTCTCTCTCTCTCTCTCTCTCTCTCTCTCTCTCTCTCTCTCTCTCTCTTTTCCCTTTTATTCGTGCAAGAACCGAACTGAACCGCGGCAGAATGTCAAGAACCGGACCTGCACTACACTGGGCGGTTCACGGGTCACGAATAAGGTTCCTTCTTTCTTCTTGTCCCCTGATTGATTAAATTTTGTGAACCGCGCCTGGGTACATATTGTCTCACCCCCCCCCCTCTCTCTCTCTCTCTCTCTCTCTCTCTCTCTCTCTCTCTCTCTCTCTCTCTCTCTCTCTCTCTCTCTGTTCGTTTTCTGAATCCCAAGTGCTTTTATTTTTCAATTACTTAACTCTTTCTTTTTTTTATTCTCTCTCTTTCACTCTCCCGTCCTCTTCCTCTTTCTCTTCCCCCGTTCTCTCCTCTCTCTCTCTCTCTCTCTCTCTCTCTCTCTCTCTCTCTCTCTCTCTCTCTCTCTCTCTCTCTCTCTCTCTCTCTCTCTCTTCCCC